>NW_027461990.1:419825-496002 GCF_050947455.1 Rhinoderma darwinii
CTGCTGTTGCTTGGGTGTAAAGCCTGGAATAGGGCCTGGTTTGCTGGAGTGTGAAGGAGAAGGGCGGCTTCCACTCCATACAGACAGTCCGTGTCTTGGGCTTCCACTCCATACAGACAGTCCGTGTCTTGGGCTTCCACTCCATACAGACGGTCCGTGTCTTGGGCTTCCACTCCATACAGACGGTCCGTGTCTTGGGCTTCCACTCCATACAGACGGTCCGTGTCTTGGGCTTCCACTCCATACAGACAGTCCGTGTCTTGGGCTTCCACTCCATACAGACGGTCCGTGTCTTGGGCTTCCACTCCATACAGACAGTTCGTGTCTTGGGCTTCCACTCCATACAGACGGTCCGTGTCTTGGGCCTCCACTCCATACAGACAGTCCATGTCTTGGGCTTCCACTCCATACAGACGGTCCGTGTCTTGGGCTTCCACTCCATACAGACAGTTCGTGTCTTGGGCTTCCACTCCATACAGACGGTCCGTGTCTTGGGCTTCCACTCCATACAGACGGTCCGTGTCTTGGGCTTCCACTCCATACAGACAGTCCGTGTCTTGGGCTTCCACTCCATACAGACGGTCCGTGTCTTGGGCTTCCACTCCATACAGACAGTTCGTGTCTTGGGCTTCCACTCCATACAGACGGTCCATGTCTTGGGCTTCCACTCCATACAGACAGTTCGTGTCTTGGGCTTCCACTCCATACAGGCAGTCCGTGTCTTGGGCTTCCACTCCATACAGACGGTCCGTGTCTTGCGCTTCCACTCCATCCAGACGGTCCGTGTCTTGGGCTTCCACTCCATACAGACAGTCCATGTCTTGGGCTTCCACTCCATACAGACAGTCCGTGTCTTGGGCTGTCTGATGAGCTTAGTTAGGCTTCACCTGAGGTGGCTCTTTATATCAGGTGTGTACAGTCCACACAGCGCTCTCAGTCTGGGGAGGACAGGTATTGCCGGCCTGTGAGAGTCACCACCGTGTCAGGTAAAACTGAAGGGTTTGAGGTGCTAGGCACAAGGATCAGGCTCTCGTAGTGAGGGACACTGAATGTGTTAGTTAGAGGCTGGACGGCCTAGGGTTTATTTTGTATATTTAATGTTGTAACACTGCTTGCTGTGGTGAAGACAATAAAGCTGCTGCGGCTGGTTTAAACTTTTTATTCCATGAGTTGGAGTGAACTTTATATGTGTGCCAACCATCTCACCCGGGAGATGACGATCCTGTGAGTTAAATTTACCCCAAGTTGTCACAATACACGCACACACACACACACACACACACACACAATCCAGGACTTTTTCCTGCTGGGTTATTACAGTGTGTGTGTGTGTGTGTGTTTGTGTATATATATGTATATGTTGCATATTGTTATAAAGGTGCCTTTTTTTAAAATTTTTTGGAAAACAAAACAAAATCGTACCTTTCAATAGGCTGCAGAACGGTGGTGTGAACCTGGCCTAACACCTTTCATTACTCCTCAGATATTCTGCCCTGCTTCAATGGAGGAGAATGCTGGCAGAAGAAGTTGTGTGACTGCAGCCGGTACAATGCGTCGGGATCTAGATGTCAGATAGGTGAGTATAATGTGTGCGTCTCGTAATGTCATCACCGGAAGGCTTCATGTTCTGTCCCCCATCCTGGAGTTTGGCATAAACTTTCAATGTATTTCATGTTATAGAAACGTTAGATTTGTGTTTCATGTTTGTACTCGGCTAAAAATATGTGCACATCAAATCCACCCAAAAACCAGCATTGATATAGAGCTGGCAGCACATGTTGTGTCCTTACTGCTGTGTATCTGAAATAGATCCTATATGTGCTGTGTGTTCATGTATGTGCTGTATATCTGAAATAGATCCTGTATGTACATGTGTTATATGTGCTGTGTATGTACATGTGTTATATGTGCTGTGTATGTACATGTATGTGTTATATGTGCTGTGTGTTCATGTATGTGCTGTATATCTGAAATAGATCCTGTATGTGCTGTGTATGTACATGTATTATATGTGTTGTAGATATACTATGTATGCTGTGTACATGTATGTGTTATATGTGCTGTGTGTTCATGTATGTGCTGTATCTGTGTCCATGTATGTGCTGTATCTGTGTACATGTATGTGTTATATGTGTTGTAGATATACTATGTATGCTGTGTACATGTATGTGCTGTATCTGTGTACATGTATGTGCTGTATCTGTGTACATGTATGTGTTATATGTGTTGTAGATATACTATGTATGCTGTGTACATATATGTGCTGTGTGTTCATGTATGTGCTGTATTCTGTGTACATGTATGTGCTGTATTCTGTGTACATGTATGTGCTGTATCTGTGTACATGTATGTGCTGTATCTGTGTACATGTATGTGCTGTATCTGTGTACATGTATGTGCTGTATCTGTGTACATGTATGTGCTGTATCTGTGTACATGTATGTGCTGTACATGTGTTATATGTGCTGTGTATGTACATGTATTATAGATATACTATGTATGCTGTGTACGTTTTGACCAGTTTCTTCCTCTTCAGTATATAACACAGGGCTGGAGAGGGAGAACATTTGCCGGACGTGGGGACAGAATCACTATGAGACATTTGATGGACTTTACTTTTTTTTCCCTGGAAGATTCACGTACGACCTCCTGCGCCAAGTACAGCCAGATGAGCAGAGCTTTGCTATACAGGTGACTGTGCGGCGTCTCTTCATTTTCTTGCGTGTCCTGTGGCCCGTGAGCTGCGTGTTGCGCTGGTGACCTCCGATCAGCTGTGAATGGTCACGTGATGAATGTCATTTGAAGTAGCTGACTTTCTGCTCCTCCGTGTCACTGTGTCGGTCTCCAGCCCATACAATGATCTCTTACACATTGCAGATATGAGTATTTGTTGATGTGGACAACCCGGCGCCGGATCTACTTAGCATGGCTGCCGCATCGCCCACGTTAGTCGTATATTATTGCACATATCCTCTGCAGCTGACAATCATTTGCGCCATTTTCCGGTTGCCAGGTCTTAGTACTTCTTGATTCATGTTCAGCACTCCGTGTCAGGTGGCGGTTTCATACAATAGCGCGCTTCTTTTGCGGTAGAATAATATGTGACTGGAGGACGGAACAATTGCAGCAATTATGTCCCTTATTATCAGGCCCAGACACCTGATCCCTCCAGGTAAAGACGTTACAGTCAATGTTTAGCGATGTCGGCCGCCGCCGGTAATATCTGCTCTCCCGATTACTGGGAATTATATGACCCAATAATCGCCAATGTTTATGTAATGGATGATGAGGACATCGGTCACCGGCAGACAATGCCAACATTAAAGAGGACCTGTCACTGGGTCATAGAAGGATAACTGACCTGAACCGGCCGTCTCCCTGATTCCAACGCTGCGTATCTGTCTTTTCCTGGATCCCCCTGTTCCAGAGATAAGGCCACTGTTACGTTGGCTTCATGTATGCTAATCAGCCATAGTGCCTATATAATGCTAATCATGGCGCCCATATAATACCAGCCATAGTGCCTATATAACGCTAACCATGGCGCCCATATAATACCAGCCATAGTGCCTATATAACGCTAACCATGGTGCCCATATAATACCAGCCATAGTGCCTATATAATGCTAACCACGGTGCCCATATAATACCAGCCATAGTGCCTATATAATGCTAACCATGGCGCCCATATAATACCAGACATAGTGCCTATATAATGCTAACCATGGCGCCTATATAATACCAGCCATAGTGCCTATATAATGCTAACCATGGCGCCCATATAATACCAGCCATAGTGCCTATATAATGCTAACCATGGCGCCTATATAATACCAGCCATAGTGCCTATATAATGCTAACCATGGCGCCCATATAATACCAGCCATAGTGCCTATATAATGCTAACCATGGCGCCCATATAATACCAGCTATTGTGCCTATATAATGCTAACCATGGCGCCCATATAATACCAGCCATAGTGCCTATATAATGCTAACCATAGTGCCCATATAATACCAGCCATAGTGCCTATATAATGCTAACCACGGTGCCCATATAATACCAGCTATAGTGCCTATATAATGCTAACCATAGTGCCCATATAATACCAGCCATAGTGCCTATATAATGCTAACCATGGTGCCCATATAATACCAGCTATAGTGCCTATATAATGCTAACCATGGCGCCCATATAATACCAGCCATAGTGCCTATATAATGCTAACCATGGTGCCCATATAATACCAGCCATAGTGCCTATATAATGCTAACCATGGTGCCCATATAATACCAGCCATAGTGCCTATATAATGCTAAACATGGTGCCCATATAATACCAGCCATAGTGCCTATATAATGCTAACCATGGTGCCCATATAATACCAGCCATAGTGCCTATATAATGCTAACCATGGCGCCCATATAATACCAGCCATAGTGCCTATATAATGCTAACCATGGTGCCTATATAATACCAGCCATAGCGCCTATATAATGCTAACCATGGTGCCCATATAATACCAGCCATAGTGCCTATATAATGCTAACCATGGCGCCCATATAATACCAGCCATAGTGCCTATATAATGCTAACCATGGTGCCCATATAATACCAGCCATAGTGCCTATATAATGCTAACCACGGTGCCTATATTATACCAGCTATTGTGCCTATATAATGCTAAACATGGTGCCCATATAATACCAGCCATAATGCCTATATAATAACCATGGTGCCCATATAATACCTGCTATAGTGCCTATATAATGCTTATCATGCCACCCATATAATACCAGCCATAGTGCCTATATAATACCAGCCATAGTGCCTATATAATGCTAACCATGGTGCCCATATAATACCAGCCATAGTGCCTATATAATGCTAAACATGGTGCCCATATAATACCAGCCATAATGCCTATATAATAACCATGGTGCCCATATAATACCAGCCATAGTGCCTATATAATGCTTATCATGCCACCCATATAATACCAGCCATAGTGCCTATATAATGCTAACCATGGTGCCCATATAATACCAGCCATAGTGCCTATATAATGCTAACCATGGCGCCCATATAATACCAGCCATAGTGCCTATATAATGCTAACCATGGTGCCCATATAATACCAGCCATAGTGCCTATATAATGCTAACCATGGCGCCCATATAATACCAGCCATAGTGCCTATATAATGCTAACCATGGTGCCCATATAATACCAGCCATAGTGCCTATATAATGCTAACCACGGTGCCTATATTATACCAGCCATAGTGCCTATATAATGCTAACCATGGCGCCTATATAATACCAGCCATAGTGCCTATATAATGCTAACCATGGCGCCCATATAATACCAGCCATAGTGCCTATATAATGCTAACCATGGTGCCTATATAATACCAGCCATAGTGCCTATATAATGCTAACCATGGCGCCCATATAATACCAGCCATAGTGCCTATATAATGCTAACCATGGCGCCCATATAATACCAGCTATTGTGCCTATATAATGCTAACCATGGCGCCCATATAATACCAGCCATAGTGCCTATATAATGCTAACCATGGTGCCCATATAATACCAGCCATAGTGCCTATATAATGCTAACCATAGCGCCCATATAATACCAGCCATAGTGCCTATATAATGCTAACCACAGTGCCCATATAATACCAGCTATAGTGCCTATATAATGCTAACCATGGCACCTATATAATACCAGCCATAGTGCCTATATAATGGTAACCATGGCACCCATATAATACCAGCCATAGTGCCTATATAATGCTAACCATGGCGCCCATATAATACCAGCCATAGTGCCTATATAATGCTAACCATGGTGCCTATATAATACCAGCCATAGTGCCTATATAATGCTAACCATGGTGCCCATATAATACCAGCCATAGTGCCTATATAATGCTAACCATGGTGCCCATATAATACCAGCCATAGTGCCTATATAATGCTAAACATGGTGCCCATATAATACCAGCCATAATGCCTATATAATAACCATGGTGCCCATATAATACCTGCTATAGTGCCTATATAATGCTTATCATGCCACCCATATAATACCAGCCATAGTGCCTATATAATACCAGCTATAGTGCCTATATAATGCTAACCATGGCGCCCATATAATACCAGCCATAGTGCCTATATAATGCTAACCATGGCGCCCATATAATACCAGCCATAGTGCCTATATAATGCTAACCATGGTGCCCATATAATACCAGCCATAGTGCCTATATAATGCTAACCATGGTGCCCATATAATACCAGCCATAGTGCCTATATAATGCTAACCACGGTGCCTATATTATACCAGCTATTGTGCCTATATAATGCTAAACATGGTGCCCATATAATACCAGCCATAATGCCTATATAATAACCATGGTGCCCATATAATACCTGCTATAGTGCCTATATAATGCTTATCATGCCACCCATATAATACCAGCCATAGTGCCTATATAATACCAGCTATAGTGCCTATATAATGCTAACCATGGCGCCCATATAATACCAGCCATAGTGCCTATATAATGCTAACCATGGTGCCCATATAATACCAGCCATAGTGCCTATATAATGCTAACCACGGTGCCTATATTATACCAGCTATTGTGCCTATATAATGCTAAACATGGTGCCCATATAATACCAGCCATAATGCCTATATAATAACCATGGTGCCCATATAATACCTGCTATAGTGCCTATATAATGCTTATCATGCCACCCATATAATACCAGCCATAGTGCCTATATAATACCAGCTATAGTGCCTATATAATGCTAACCATGGCGCCCATATAATACCAGCCATAGTGCCTATATAATGCTAACCATGGCGCCCATATAATACCAGCCATAGTGCCTATATAATGCTAACCATGGTGCCCATATAATACCAGCCATAGTGCCTATATAATGCTAACCATGGTGCCCATATAATACCAGCCATAGTGCCTATATAATGCTAAACATGGTGCCCATATAATACCAGCCATAATGCCTATATAATAACCATGGTGCCCATATAATACCAGCCATAGTGCCTATATAATGCTTATCATGCCACCCATATAATACCAGCCATAGTGCCTATATAATGCTAACCATGGTGCCCATATAATACCAGCCATAGTGCCTATATAATGCTAACCATGGCGCCCATATAATACCAGCCATAGTGCCTATATAATGCTAACCATGGTGCCCATATAATACCAGCCATAGTGCCTATATAATGCTAACCACGGTGCCTATATTATACCAGCTATTGTGCCTATATAATGCTAAACATGGTGCCCATATAATACCAGCCATAATGCCTATATAATAACCATGGTGCCCATATAATACCTGCTATAGTGCCTATATAATGCTTATCATGCCACCCATATAATACCAGCCATAGTGCCTATATAATACCAGCTATAGTGCCTATATAATGCTAACCATGGTGCCCATATAATACCAGCCATAGTGCCTATATAATGCTAAACATGGTGCCCATATACCAGCCATATTGCCTATATAATGCTAACCATGGTGCCCATATAATAACAGCTATTGTACCTATATAATGCTAACCATGCTGCCCATATAATACCAGCTATTGTACCTATATAATGCTAATCATGGCACCTATATAATACCAGCCATAGTGCCTATATAATGCTAACCATGGTGCCCATATAATAACAGCTATTGTACCTATATAATGCTAATCATGGCGCCCATATAATACCAGCCATAGTGCCTATATAATGCTAACCATGGTGCCCATATAATACCAGCCATAGTGCCTATATAATGCTTATCATGGTGGCCATATAATGTCATCCATAGTCACCTAGACACGTTCGGCACGATAACGCAGAACGTATCCTCGTGTGTAGGGTCGGCCATCATTTCTGGCTGCACTGCACATTGTCGCTTGCACTGCGGTAGATTATAATGATCCAATATGACTGATGGATCGTCTCATCGTAACCGTACAGAGGATTGTCCTGGTCAGTCTTCTAGACTTCTTAGGCTATGTTCACACGCTCAGAAGGTGCCTATAGCAAATTGTACGTTGATTTTTTTTAAAGAATCGGCAGCAGAAATCTGAGACTGATACAAAGATTTCTGGCGCAGATATGACAACCGATCCGCATGCAGAGTAGCTCTACTGTAATTCAATGGGGTCAATCCTCGGCTTCTCCTGCAGTGCGGTCATTATTCCGTGTGGACCCCTCCATTCACTTGCAATGATGCGGAATATCAGCGGATTTGATGACTATGTAGGCGTGGAATCTGTGCCTCATTCCTCATGAAATCCTGAACGTGTGAACACGGCCTTAGTGTGAGTCATTGTTTGCAGGTGACGTGCGAGGAGGCTGTACACACGCAGCAGCTCTTTACACACCGCTCTGCACAGGCCACCTCCTCGGAGAAGCCTCAGACACGAAGGTCTAGTACATGGACCACTAACGACTGCTGTAATGGTAGAAATATCCGGCACACAAACAAATGTGGTTCAATTTAACTTCAATTCAAATTTAATAAAATCTAAAAATTGAACCACATTTGTTTGTGTGCCGGATATTTCTACATATACAGTTGGGTTGGGACCCTATCCGTGCACCTCCTTCTATCTTGTGCGCTCTGAACCAATACAGACTGCTGTAATGCAATCATGTCATGTCAAGCTCTTAGCTGTATGTGACATCACTGAGATTTCCCTGTTACCTGACACAGGTGCACAACGACCCGGACTGCGCCTCCCGCCCGTACGCCTGTGCTCGATCCGTCACTCTGTATTTTGCTGGCGCTGGGGAAGTGAAATTACAGAAGCGAATTGTTCTTCTCAACAACCTCAGGTCAGTGATCTTCTTTCATAGGTCATTGTTAGCGCTGTCTATTAGCAGCCAATCACAGTGCAGTATTGGGACTGATGAGTTAAAACCAGCATCTGATTGGCTCCAAAACTGAAGGTAAAACCTTCTACCATTGTGTCTGGGAGGATGACCCCCAATGTCCACTGTCCTGTGTCCCCTCCAGGGTTCAGCTGCCGTATATCAGCGGGGTCCTGCGGGTAAGGAGCGTCTCCAGTTACATCATTGTTACTCAGCAGGACGTCTTCTCCTTGGCCTGGGATGGAAGTTCCGCCATCTATCTGAAGATGAGTCCGTATTATGTTGGCAGAACCCGCGGACTGTGCGGAAATAATAATTGGATCCCCCAAGATGATCTGGTGACAAGTTATGGTGCGGATTAAGAAATTCTGTGAGCAGATGCCGTGTGCAATGACTGACGGGAAGAATCAAACTCTCTGTCTCTTCTCTCTCTGTCTTCTCCTCTCTGTCTTCTCCTCTCTGTCTTCTCCTCTCTGTCTTCTCTCTCTCTGTCTTCTCTCTCGCTCTCTCTCGCTCTCTCTCGTCTTTTTACAACATTTGCCTCATTGCAGGAAAAGTGACAGAAAACATTGAAGAGTTTGTTAACAGCTGGAGGGAGGATTTACCCCAAAAATCACAGACAAACTCCACTCGGCCTACAGCGTATGAGCCGCCATGTGCCGCGCTGCCGCATCAGGAGAGACAGGTACATTGCCGGGGTAGACATGTCAGGGGTTAATGAGGAGTGTGTCACCAGGTATCACAATACACATTATTACATGGATCTCTTAGTCCTGATGAAGCGGGTGTACTTACTATGAAATCTCTGTAAGAATAACCATAACCCTTCCTCAATGTTTAGTTGCCGGATATTAAAATGAGCAGTTCCAAGCAGTGCCCCCCCCCCACACAATGCTGAAATCTCGCACATGCTCAGTGCAAGCGGCAGTCCTCCCGGTTCTGCAGTGAGATAGTCTGTCTACCAGTTTAATGTAGAATTACAGCGTCTAACTCCATCTGCAACTGCAACTACCGGGGGAAGCTGCAGCTTATACTGAGCATGCGCAGGATTTCAGTTTGTCAGCTCTAGGAGCGCAGGTGACGTCGCGCAGATTCTCCGTCTAATAAAATGCTTATTATAAAATCAGCAGGGAAACTTTGAGGAAGGATTATAGTAAGTCTTAGAAAAGTTAGTACACCCGCTTCATCAGGACTAAGATCAGTGTAACCGCGTGAAGGAGCATGTCGCTTCTTACTTTTACCACAAGCGTTTTTTTTCAGGTTCTGTTATTGATTATTGGTCTGGGTTATGTTATTGATTGATGGTCTTGGTTATGTTATTGGTTATTGGTCTGGGTTATGTTGTTGATTATTGGTCTTGGTTATGTTATTGGTTATTGGTCTGGGTTATGTTATTGATTGATGGTCTTGGTTATGTTATTGGTCTGGGTTATGTTATTGATTGTCTTGGTTATGTTATTGGTTATTGGTCTGGGTTATGTATTGATTATTGGTTTGGGTTATGGAATTGATTATTGGTCTGGATTATGTTATTGATTATTGGTGTGGGTTATGTTGTTGATTATTGGTCTGGATTATGTTATTGATTATTGGTCTGGATTATGTTATTGGTCTGGGTTATGGTATTGATGATTGGTCTGGATTATGTTATTGGTTATTGGTCTGGGTTATTTATTTGATCACATGTCTTGGTTATGTTGATTATTGGTCTGGATTATGTTATTGGTCTGGGTTATGTTATTGATTATTGGTCTTGGTTATGTTATTGGTTTTTGGTCTGGATTATGTTGGTTATTGGTCTGGATTATATTATTGGTCTGGATTATGTTATTGGTTTTTGGTCTGTTATTTATTTGATCACATGTCTTGGTTATGTTATTGATTGGTCTGGATTATGTTATTGGTTATTGGTCTGGGTTATGTTATTGATTATTGGTCTGGGTTATGTTATTGATGGTCTGGGTTATGTTATTGATTATTGGTCTGGGTTATGTTATTGATTATTGGTCTGGGTTATGTTATTGGTCTGGATTATGTTATTGATTATTGGTCTGGGTTATGTTATTGATTATTGGTCTGGATTATGTTATTGGTCTGGGTTATGTTATTGATTATTGGTCTGGGTTATGGTATTGATTATTGGTCTGGGTTATGGTATTGATTATTGGTCTGGATTATGTTATTGGTCTGGGTTATGTTATTGATTATTGGTCTGGGTTATGTTATTGATGATTGGTCTGGGTTATGTTATTGATTATTGGTCTGGGTTATGGTATTGATTATTGGTCTGGGTTATGGTATTGATGATTGGTCTGGGTTATGTTATTGGTCTGGGTTATGTTATTGATCTGGGTTATGTTGTTGATTGGTCTGGGTTATGTTATTGGTTATTGGTCTGGGTTATGTTATTGATTATTGGTCTGGATTATGTTGGTTATTGGTCTGGATTATATTATTGGTCTGGATTATGTTATTGGTCTGGGTTATTTATTTGATCACATGTCTTGGTTATGTTATTGGGCATCATTATATGTTGAGGTTTGTAGGTTTTACATGGTGAAATATTTCCTTTATGTATGATGATGTGATCACTATGGTGTTCTCCTTGTAGATGGCGCACTCTCTCTGCAGCTCATTACTCCAGTCTCCGTTTCATAGTTGTCATGAGTTGGTGAGTCCGCTGCCCTTCATGGCAAGCTGCGCGGATGACCTGTGCATGTAAGTAGACGGGTCTGGGCTCTGTGTTAGGAACATCCATCTAATCCCCTCTAACATGTAATGTACACGCCGCGTCTTATTTTGGCTTGATAAATAATAAGAATGTTGCTTACTGTTAACCCCCAGTGACACGACCTTCATCTCCTTGTTGGATCCAACTTTGTGATGCCGTTATGTCATAGCACACTAGGGCCCCAACAGAGGACATGATCCTGAGGGCCACATCGATCTATACAGAACACGTGCTCGGCCACTCTCACTTTCATAGTAATCTTTATTAATAAGGTCTAATAGGTGATTACTGAATCATCCCGTAAGAATTCGACCCTAGTGGAAAGCGGCTTTGTCTTCTGCTGGATCTGCGGGACCCTCTTGTATTAGACGCCAATTATTGTGTGAGCCTGGACTCCAGCCGAGGGTCCTCAGTGCCATGGCTGCTGATAGGATGAATACTCATGGGGCGGGCGCTGCTCCGTTTTTTTGAGTGACTTCTCTGTGTACTTATTGGGGGAGTTTATTAAGTTCAGTGCGCCAGGTTTTTGCATACATTTTGTGTGTGTGTCTTATAGGAAGGGGTGGAGACCCCAAAGGGCCGACACATTTACTTAATTTATGGCGTCCGTTATAGGGCAGAGCTGGAATAGATTGGACGCTTTATACATTAGGTTGGTTTCCCCCCAGCGCTGTTTATTGAACCCCAGTCTTCATAATCCCCCCCATGTGTCAGGGACTTCCTTGTATTTATGTCTCCGGGGTTGGGAACGTGGGGGTCGGCGATGTCTCGTTCCACTGCCTAAAAGGCTCCGTGCCAAAAGTCAAAGGAGCTGCTCAGCCCAAAGGTAAAGCCCCCAGTAATCCGATAATAGAAGGAGAGTGCGGCGCTCGCCCCATGTGCTGCTCCCCTCCATTATTGAACTTTCCTGCATTTATATTTGGTTTCCTTTGCAGGTCGGATATTGATGTTGGCACCTGGTGCAGAGCTCTGACCGAGTATGCCCGCGCCTGTGCCCATGCTGGACACCCCCTACAGGGATGGAGGACCGTGGTCAAAAAGTGTGGTGCGTGTTCCCCTGCTAATAATCCTATCATGTGTGATACTGTCTGCTGAGCTACTGTATCTAATCCTATCATGTGTGATACTGTCTGCTGATCCGCTGTATCTAATCCTATCATGTGTGATACTCTCTGCTAAGCCGCTGTATCTAATCCTATCATGTGTGATACTGTCTGCTCAGCTGTGTATCTAATCCTATCATGTGTGATACTGTCTGCTGAGCTGTGTATCTAATCCTATCATGTGTGATACTGTCTGCTGAGCTGTGTATCTAATCCCATCATGTGTGATACTGTCTGCTGAGCTACTGTATCTAATCCTATCATGTGTGATACTATCTTCTGAGCTATTGTATCTAATCCTATCATGTGTGATACTGTCTGCTGAGCTACTGTATCTAATCCTACCATGTGTGATACTGACTGCTGAGCTGTGTATCTAATCCCATCATGTGTGATACTGTCTGCTGAGCTGCGTATCTAATCCTATCATGTGTGATACTGTCTGCTGAGCTGTGTATCTAATCCTACCATGTGTGATACTGTCTGCTGAGCTGTGTATCTAATCCTACCATGTGTGATACTGTCTGCTGAGCTACTGTATCTAATCCTATCATGTGTGATACTGTCTGCTGAGCTGTGTATCTAATCCTTACATGTGTGATACTCTCTGCTGAGCCGTGTATCTAATCCCATCATGTGTGATACTGTCTGCTGAGCTGTGTATCTAATCCTATCATGTGTGATACTGTCTGCTGAGCTGTGTATCTAATCCTATCATGTGTGATACTGTCTGCTGAGCTGTGTATCTAATCCCATCATGTGTGATACTGTCTGCTGAGCTGTGTATCTAATCCTATCATGTGTGATACTGTCTGCTGAACTGTGTATCTAATCCTATCATGTGTGATACTGTCTGCTGAGCTGTGTATCTAATCCTATCATGTGTGATACTGTCTGCTGAGCTGTGTATCTAATCCTATCATGTGTGATACTGTCTGCTGACCTACTGTATCTAATCCTATCATGTGTGATACTATCTTCTGAGCTACTGTATCTAATCCTATCATGTGTGATACTGTCTGCTGAGCTGTGTATCTAATCCTATCATGTGTGATACTGTCTGCTGTGTATCTAATCCTATCATGTGTGATACTGTCTGCTGAGCTGCGTATCTAATCCTATCATGTGTGATACTGTCTGCTGAGCTGTGTATCTAATCCTATCGTGTGATACTGTCTGCTGAGCTGCGTATCTAATCCTATCATGTGTGATACTGTCTGCTGAGCTGTGTATCTAATCCTATCATGTGTGATACTGTCTGCTGAGCTGCTGTATCTAATCCTATCATGTGTGATACTGTCTGCTGAGCTGTGTATCTAATCCTACCATGTGTGATACTGTCTGCTGAGCTGTGTATCTAATCCTATCATGTGTGATACTGTCTGCTGAGCTGTGTATCTAATCCTATCATGTGTGATACTGTCTGCTGAGCTGTGTATCTAATCCTATCATGTGTGATACTGTCTGCTGAGCTGCTGTATCTAATCCTATCATGTGTGATACTGTCTGCTGAGCTGTGTATCTAATCCTACCATGTGTGATACTGTCTGCTGAGCTGTGTATCTAATCCTATCATGTGTGATACTGTCTGCTGAGCTGCTGTATCTAATCCTATCATGTGTGATACTGTCTGCTGAGCTGTGTATCTAATCCTATCATGTGTGATACTGTCTGCTGAGCTGTGTATCTAATCCTATCGTGTGATACTGTCTGCTGAGCTGTGTATCTAATCCTATCATGTGTGATACTGTCTTCTGAGCTGTGTATCTAATCCTATCATGTGTGATACTGTCTGCTGAGCTGTGTATCTAATCCTATCATGTGTGATACTGTCTGCTGAGCTGTGTATCTAATCCTATCATGTGTGATACTGTCTGCTGAGCTGTGTATCTAATCCTATCATGTGTGATACTGTCTGCTGAGCTGCTGTATCTAATCCTATCATGTGTGATACTGTCTGCTGAGCTGTGTATCTAATCCTACCATGTGTGATACTGTCTGCTGAGCTGTGTATCTAATCCTATCATGTGTGATACTGTCTGCTGAGCTGCTGTATCTAATCCTATCATGTGTGATACTGTCTGCTGAGCTGTGTATCTAATCCTATCATGTGTGATACTGTCTGCTGAGCTGTGTATCTAATCCTATCATGTGTGATACTGTCTGCTGAGCAGTATATCTAATCCTATCATGTGTGATACTGTCTGCTGAGCTGTGTGTCTAATCCTATCATGTGTGATACTGTCTGCTGAGCCGCTGTATCTAATCCTATCATGTGTGATACTGTCTGCTGAGCTGTGTATCTAATCCTACCATGTGTGATACTGTCTGCTGAGCTGTGTATCTAATCCTACCATGTGTGATACTGTCTGCTGAGCTACTGTATCTAATCCTATCATGTGTGATACTGTCTGCTGAGCTGTGTATCTAATCCTATCATGTGTGATACTCTCTGCTGAGCCGTGTATCTAATCCCATCATGTGTGATACTGTCTGCTGAGCTGTGTATCTAATCCTATCATGTGTGATACTGTCTGCTGAGCTGTGTATCTAATCCTATCATGTGTGATACTGTCTGCTGAGCTGTGTATCTAATCCCATCATGTGTGATACTGTCTGCTGAGCTGTGTATCTAATCCTATCATGTGTGATACTGTCTGCTGAACTGTGTATCTAATCCTATCATGTGTGATACTGTCTGCTGAGCTGTGTATCTAATCCTATCATGTGTGATACTGTCTGCTGAGCTGTGTATCTAATCCTATCATGTGTGATACTGTCTGCTGAGCTACTGTATCTAATCCTATCATGTGTGATACTATCTTCTGAGCTACTGTATCTAATCCTATCATGTGTGATACTGTCTGCTGAGCTGTGTATCTAATCCTATCATGTGTGATACTGTCTGCTGTGTATCTAATCCTATCATGTGTGATACTGTCTGCTGAGCTGCGTATCTAATCCTATCATGTGTGATACTGTCTGCTGAGCTGTGTATCTAATCCTATCGTGTGATACTGTCTGCTGAGCTGCGTATCTAATCCTATCATGTGTGATACTGTCTGCTGAGCTGTGTATCTAATCCTATCATGTGTGATACTGTCTGCTGAGCTGTGTATCTAATCCTATCATGTGTGATACTGTCTGCTGAGCTGCTGTATCTAATCCTATCATGTGTGATACTGTCTGCTGAGCTGTGTATCTAATCCTACCATGTGTGATACTGTCTGCTGAGCTGTGTATCTAATCCTATCATGTGTGATACTGTCTGCTGAGCTGCTGTATCTAATCCTATCATGTGTGATACTGTCTGCTGAGCTGTGTATCTAATCCTATCATGTGTGATACTGTCTGCTGAGCTGTGTATCTAATCCTATCATGTGTGATACTGTCTTCTGAGCTGTGTATCTAATCCTATCATGTGTGATACTGTCTGCTGAGCTGTGTATCTAATCCTATCATGTGTGATACTGTCTGCTGAGCTGTGTATCTAATCCTATCATGTGTGATACTGTCTGCTGAGCTGTGTATCTAATCCTATCATGTGTGATACTGTCTGCTGAGCTGCTGTATCTAATCCTATCATGTGTGATACTGTCTGCTGAGCTGTGTATCTAATCCTACCATGTGTGATACTGTCTGCTGAGCTGTGTATCTAATCCTATCATGTGTGATACTGTCTGCTGAGCTGCTGTATCTAATCCTATCATGTGTGATACTGTCTGCTGAGCTGTGTATCTAATCCTATCATGTGTGATACTGTCTGCTGAGCTGTGTATCTAATCCTATCATGTGTGATACTGTCTGCTGAGCTGTGTATCTAATCCTATCATGTGTGATACTGTCTGCTGAGCTGTGTATCTAATCCTATCATGTGTGATACTGTCTGCTGAGGAGCTCATTCCTTCAGAGTGCCTAATAAAAAAGAATAGAATAAATATTCGGCTATCACCGTTCCCTCTGCTCCTCCGGTCTGTGCGGCTCGGCGCGGACACTCGCGATGACGTCACTGCATCCCACCTGCTCACAGCCGGCGTTACACGCTACATCCTGGAGAGGGCGCTGACGGTTCCCCGCTTCATCATTGGGGGTCCTGATGACGCAGATGTAGTCATCACTGGGACTTACCACCGGTCACCCGGGATAGCAGGACACTTATTAATGAACCCTTATATAAGCACTCACTGGAAGTCTCACCCATCACAGGGTTATTCATGAGGGTCTATCGGGGGGCTGAGGATTGTGTCATCCGGCTAGAGGAGAGCGTCTGATTGGGTGGTTCCGGTCCCTAATGTGCCCTGATTCAGGTCTAGAAGTCCCTAAGAACTAACTGGAAAGTAGCCCCAGTAACAAGAGCCCTGATATGCCCCTGACCACAGAGGAGCAATGTCCCGACATGTCCCTGTATTGTGGACTCCTCGGGGGACCAGAGATCCTACAGGCTACTCACCAAGTATAAAGTTGTCCAAAGTTTCCCCAGGCAAACGGACAAAGTGAAAATCGTGGCCCCTACCCCTGTCCTGGGCCAGTCATTACTTGTGTAGGGGTCTAGGTCCCAGATAGACCTGAGTGTATGTCCAGAGATGACACGTTTACCTGGGACCCCGCAGGATTTCCTCATTATTTGTGTCCGTTTTGTTGGGCTCAACAAGTCAGGAAACGCCATAAAATGCCAAAACGGCACAGATCTATAAGTAGCCGACACCGGCAATCGTATGTGCGGTCTACAGGGCCGGGCCGGCAGAGGCTCGAGATGCTGCAAGTTTATTTTGGTGTTTTCATTTTTTAAATGACTTTATTAAAGGTAACAGTTTAGGGGCCCGGCCAGACGTGGCGGAATTGCTCTGGAGATCCGCAGCGGACACGTTTCTCCATTGCCTTCCACAGCTTTGTGGTTGGGTTCGTTTACACGTTGCGGACAATTCTGCTGTGGAGCATGGGCTGCGGTGCGGAATTTGGTGTCCGCAGCATATACTGACTGGTTGCGGACTCATTGCGGAATTTCTTCATTGACTTCAATGGAGAGTCAAAATTCGGCAATGAAGTCGGCAGGTGTCATGTAGGTGTCATGTAGGTGTCATGTAGGTGTCATGTAGGTGTCATGTAGGTGTCATGTAGGTGTCATGTAGGTGTCATATAGGTGTTATGTAGATGTCATGTACATGTTATGTGGCTGCGGAGCGGATTGGTTTTACTAACCAGACATTTCTTCATTCTGGCTGCAACGCAGATTCTGTGCGGCATTGATGCGGACAGTAGCGGAAGAAATACGCTATGTGTGGCCATGCCCTAATTGTCTCATCCCAATCAATTGCATATTTGTATTCTATCACTATTATATACTGTACTTACCTATTCTATCACTATTATATACTGTACTTACCTATTCTATCACTATTATATACTGTACTTACCTATTCTATCACTATTATATACTGTACTTACCTATTCTATCACTATTATATACTGTACTTACCTATTCTATCACTATTATATACTGTACTTACCTATTCTATCACTATTATATACTGTACTTACCTATTCTATCACTATTATATACTATACTTACCTATTCTATCACTATTATATACTGTACTTACCTATTCTATCACTATTCTATACTATACTTACCTATTCTATCACTATTATATACTATTATATACTGTACTTACCTATTCTATCACTATTATATACTGTACTTACCTATTCTATCACTATTATATACTGTACTTACCTATTCTATCACTATTATATACTGTACTTACCTATTCTATCACTATTATATACTGTACTTACCTATTCTATCACTATTATATACTGTACTTACCTATTCTATCACTATTATATACTGTACTTACCTATTCTATCACTATTATATACTGTACTTACCTATTCTATCACTATTATATACTGTACTTACCTATTCTATCACTATTATATACTATTATATACTGTACTTACCTATTCTATCACTATTATATACTGTACTTACCTATTCTATCACTATTATATACTGTACTTACCTATTCTATCACTATTATATACTATTATATACTGTACTTACCTATTCTATCACTATTATATACTGTACTTACCTATTCTATCACTATTATATACTGTACTTACCTATTCTATCACTATTATATACTGTACTTACCTATTCTATCACTATTATATACTGTACTTACCTATTCTATCACTATTATATACTGTACTTACCTATTCTATCACTATTATATACTATTATATACTGTACTTACCTATTCTATCACTATTATATACTGTACTTACCTATTCTATCACTATTATATACTGTACTTACCTATTCTATCACTATTATATACTATTATATACTGTACTTACCTATTCTATCACTATTATATACTATTATATACTGTACTTACCTATTCTATCACTATTATATACTGTACTTACCTATTCTATCACTATTATATACTGTACTTACCTATTCTATCACTATTATATACTGTACTTACCTATTCTATCACTATTATATACTGTACTTACCTATTCTATCACTATTATATACTATTATATACTGTACTTACCTATTCTATCACTATTATATACTATTATATACTGTACTTACCTATTCTATCACTATATATACTGTTATATACTGTACTTACCTATTCTATCACTATTATATACTGTACTTACCTTTTCTATCACTATATATACTGTTATATACTGTACTTACCTATTCTATCACTATTATATACTATTATATACTGTACTTACCTATTCTATCACTATTATATACTGTACTTACCTATTCTATCACTATTATATACTATTATATACTGTACTTACCTATTCTATCACTATTATATACTATTATATACTGTACTTACCTATTCTATCACTATTATATACTATACTTACCTATTCTATCACTATTATATACTGTACTTACCTATTCTATCACTATTATATACTGTACTTACCTATTCTATCACTATTATATACTATACTTACCTATTCTATCACTATTATATACTGTACTTACCTATTCTATCACTATTATATACTGTACTTACCTATTCTATCACTATTATATACTGTACTTACCTATTCTATCACTATTATATACTGTACTTACCTATTCTATCACTATTATATACTGTACTTACCTATTCTATCACTATTATATACTGTACTTACCTATTCTATCACTATTATATACTATTATATACTGTACTTACCTATTCTATCACTATTATATACTATTATATACTGTACTTACCTATTCTATCACTATATATACTGTTATATACTGTACTTACCTATTCTATCACTATTATATACTGTACTTACCTATTCTATCACTATATATACTGTTATATACTGTACTTACCTATTCTATCACTATTATATACTGTACTTACCTATTCTATCACTATTATATACTGTACTTACCTATTCTATCACTATTATATACTATTATATACTGTACTTACCTATTCTATCACTATATATACTGTTATATACTGTACTTACCTATTCTATCACTATTATATACTGTACTTACCTATTCTATCACTATTATATACTATTATATACTGTACTTACCTATTCTATCTCTATTATATACTGTACTTACCTATTCTATCACTATTATATACTGTACTTACCTATTCTATCACTATTATATACTATACTTACCTATTCTATCACTATTATATACTATTATATACTGTACGTACCTATTCTATCACTATTATATACTGTTATATACTGTACTTACCTATTCTATCACTATTATATACTGTACTTACCTATTCTATCTCTATTATATACTGTTATATACTGTACTTACCTATTCTATCACTATTATATACTGTACTTACCTATTCTATCTCTATTATATACTGTTATATACTGTACTTACCTATTCTATCACTATTATATACTGTACTTACCTATTCTATCACTATTATATACTATACTTACCTATTCTATCACTATTATATACTATTATATACTGTACTTACCTATTCTATCACTATTATATACTGTACTTACCTATTCTATCACTATTATATACTATACTTACCTATTCTATCACTATTATATACTGTACTTACCTATTCTATCACTATTATATACTGTACTTACCTATTCTATCACTATTATATACTATTATATACTGTACTTACCTATTCTATCACTATTATATACTGTACTTACCTATTCTATCACTATTATATACTATTATATACTGTACTTACCTATTCTATCACTATTATATACTGTACTTACCTATTCTATCACTATTATATACTGTTATATACTATACTTACCTATTCTATCACTATTATATACTGTACTTACCTATTCTATCACTATTATATACTATACTTACCTATTCTATCACTATTATATACTGTACTTACCTATTCTATCACTATTATATACTATACTTACCTATTCTATCACTATTATATACTATTATATACTGTACTTACCTATTCTATCACTATTATATACTGTACTTACCTATTCTATCACTATTATATACTATTATATACTGTACTTACCTATTCTATCACTATTATATACTATTATATACTGTACTTACCTATTCTATCACTATTATATACTGTACTTACCTATTCTATCTCTATTATATACTGTTATATACTGTACTTACCTATTCTATCACTATTATATACTGTACTTACCTATTCTATCACTATTATATACTATACTTACCTATTCTATCACTATTATATACTATTATATACTGTACTTACCTATTCTATCACTATTATATACTGTACTTACCTATTCTATCACTATTATATACTATACTTACCTATTCTATCACTATTATATACTGTACTTACCTATTCTATCACTATTATATACTGTACTTACCTATTCTATCACTATTATATACTATTATATACTGTACTTACCTATTCTATCACTATTATATACTGTACTTACCTATTCTATCACTATTATATACTATTATATACTGTACTTACCTATTCTATCACTATTATATACTGTACTTACCTATTCTATCACTATTATATACTGTTATATACTATACTTACCTATTCTATCACTATTATATACTGTACTTACCTATTCTATCACTATTATATACTATACTTACCTATTCTATCACTATTATATACTGTACTTACCTATTCTATCACTATTATATACTATACTTACCTATTCTATCACTATTATATACTATTATATACTGTACTTACCTATTCTATCACTATTATATACTGTTATATACTGTACTTACCTATTCTATCACTATTATATACTGTACTTACCTATTCTATCACTATTATATACTGTACTTACCTATTCTATCACTATTATATACTATACTTACCTATTCTATCACTATTATATACTGTACTTACCTATTCTATCACTATTATATACTGTACTTACCTATTCTATCACTATTATATACTGTACTTACCTATTCTATCACTATTATATACTATTATATACTGTACTTACCTATTCTATCACTATTATATACTATTATATACTGTACTTACCTATTCTATCCAGTGTTATCCTTCTATACTATTCTATACAATTCTTTACTACTATTATATTATTCTATTCTCTTTTATGATCATTCTATAATATTCAGTGCAATTGTGTAATAATCTGTACTGTTCTATTCTATTATATGTTATTGTATTATTATATACCATTTTATACTATTCTATACCATTCTGTTTTATTCTATATCACTCTATACTATTCTATACCATTTTATACTGTTCTATACCATTCTACAGTATTCTATACAATTTTTTGCCATTTTATAGTATTCTAAACTATTCTATACCATTCTATGTTATTTTATTACCTTTTTATACTATTTTATTACTATTCTTTATTCGTTTATACTATTATATAATCTATTACCAGTCTATATTATTTAATATTCTACTATTTTATACCATTCTATGCAATTCTGTTACTAATCCATATTGTTCTTTACCATTGTGTTCTATTCCATACCATTATATACTATCCTTTGCTATTCATACCATTCTATTATGTACTGTTGTATACCATCATATACTCATTTATTCTACTGTATAGTATTCTTTACCATTCTATACTTTCTGTAATATTCTATTCTCTCCTGTTCCCTACATTATATAGTATTTTATACAATTCTGTACTATTTCATTACTTTTTTATTCCATTTTAAACGATTCTACTGTATACGATTCTGTACGATTATTCAGTATTACTATTTGTATCCATTACCATTCTTAGATATTCTATTCTGTTCTTCATTCTTTACTGTTCTCTACTATTTTATACACTTCTTTTCTAATCTACGCCATGTTGTAGCATTCTACACTATTTTATACTATTCTGTATTATTGCATTATTATTCTATTCCTATTCTTTAGCATTCTGTACCCTCCATACTATTCTGTACTATCCGCATGATTCAGTTCTATGTCTCCTCTATTGCTGTTGTATTATATTCTATACCGTCCTCTTGATGTTTGTAGCCTGTGGAGGTTTTATATTACAAGGTGTAAATGACTTTGTTCTCCCTGTACAGACATGAGCTGTGACGCGGGCCTGGCATACAGTGAATGCATTGAATGTTGTCCCACCTCGTGCCATCAGAGGAAGCCGTGTATGGACAGCGAGATTTCCTGCGTGGACGGCTGCTACTGCCCGGAGGGTAAAGCATCTCCAGTGGTGCCTGATGGGTCCTACATGGGGCCGGGTGATGGCGCTTCTTTTTGTGTGTACGATGTTAGTCCGGGACTCTGTCAGTAACACGACGGGCTGATCTGGTGCTGCTGCAGGAACAATTTGTATCTGCACAATTTATCTATCTGTACAGTCTGTATATACCTTCTCCCTATATCTGTACAGTCTGTATATACCTTCTCTCTATCTGTACAGTCTGTCTGTATATACCTTCTCTCTATATCTGTACAGTCTGTCTGTGTATACCTTCTATCTATATCTGTACAGTCTGTATATACCTTCTCTCTATCTGTACAGTCTGTCTATACCTTCTCCCTATATCTGTACAGTCTGTCTATACCTTCTCCCTATATCTGTACAGTCTGTCTATATATACCTTCTATCTATATCTGTACAGTCTGTCTATATATACCTTCTCTCTGAACATTCTCCCTATATCTGTACAGTCTGTATATACCTTCTCTCTATATCTGTACAGTCTGTCTATATATACATTCTCCCTATATCTGTACAGTCTGTCTGTATATACCTTCTCTCTGAACATTCTCTATATCTGTACAGTCTGTATATACCTTCCCCCTATATCTGTACAGTCTGTCTATATATACATTCTCCCTATATCTGTACAGTCTGTATATACCTTCTCCCTATATCTGTACATTCTGTCTATATATACCTTCTCCCTATATCTGTACAGTCTGTCTGTATATACCTTCTCTCTGAACATTCTCTATATCTGTACAGTCTGTCTATACCTTCTCCCTATATCTGTACAGTCTGTCTGTATATACCTTCTCTCTGAACATTCTCCCTATATCTGTACAGTCTGTATATACCTTCCCCCTATATCTGTACAGTCTGTCTATATATACACCTTCTCTCTATATCTGTACAGTCTATATATACCTTCCCCCTATATCTGTACAGTCTGTCTATATATACACCTTCTCTCTATATCTGTACAGTCTATATATACCTTCCCCCTATATCTGTACAGTCTGTCTGTATATACCTTCTAGCTGAACATTCTCCCTATATCTGTACAGTCTGTCTATACCTTCTCCCTATATCTGTACAGTCTGTCTATATATACCTTCTCTCTGAACATTCTCCCTATATCTGTACAGTCTGTATATACCTTCTCCCTATATCTGTACATTCTGTCTATATATACCTTCTCCCTATATCTGTACAGTCTGTCTGTATATACCTTCTCTCTGAACATTCTCTATATCTGTACAGTCTGTCTATACCTTCTCCCTATATCTGTACAGTCTGTCTATATATACATTCTCCCTATATCTGTACAGTCTGTATATACCTTCTATCTATATCTGTACAGTCTGTCTATATATACCTTCTCTCTGAACATTCTCCCTATATCTGTACAGTCTGTATATACCTTCTCCCTATATCTGTACAGTCTGTCTATATATACATTCTCCCTATATCTGTACAGTCTGTCTATATATACATTCTCCCTATATCTGTACAGTCTGTCTATATATACATTCTCCCTATATCTGTACAGTCTGTCTATATATACATTCTCCCTATATCTGTACAGTCTGTCTATATATACATTCTCCCTATATCTGTACAGTCTGTCTGTATATACATTCTCCCTATATCTGTACAGTCTGTCTGTATATACCTTCTCTCTGAACATTCTCTATATCTGTACAGTCTGTATATACCTTCCCCCTATATCTGTACAGTCTGTCTGTATATACCTTCTCTCTGAACATTCTCCCTATATCTGTACAGTCTGTATATACCTTCTCCCTATATCTGTACATTCTGTCTATATA
The DNA here is from genome assembly GCF_050947455.1 of Rhinoderma darwinii. NCBI lineage: Eukaryota > Metazoa > Chordata > Amphibia > Anura > Rhinodermatidae > Rhinoderma > Rhinoderma darwinii. Next base: position 445,168 of record NW_027461990.1, read on the forward strand.
TACCTTCTCCCTATATCTGTACAGTCTGTCTGTATATACCTTCTCTCTGAACATTCTCCCTATATCTGTACAGTCTGTCTGTATATACCTTCTCTCTGAACATTCTCCCTATATCTGTACAGTCTGTCTATACCTTCCCCCTATATCTGTACAGTCTGTCTATATATACCTTCTCTCTGAACATTCTCTATATCTGTACAGTCTGTATATACCTTCCCCCTATATCTGTACAGTCTGTCTGTATATACCTTCTAGCTGAACATTCTCCCTATATCTGTACAGTCTGTCTATACCTTCCCCCTATATCTGTACAGTCTGTCTATATATACCTTCTCTCTATATCTGTACAGTCTGTCTATACCTTCCCCCTATATCTGTACAGTCTGTCTATATATACCTTCTCTCTGAACATTCTCCCTATATCTGTACAGTCTGTATATACCTTCCCCCTATATCTGTACAGTCTGTCTATATATACACCTTCTCTCTATATCTGTACAGTCTGTCTATATATACCTTCTCTCTATATCTGTACAGTCTATATATACCTTCTCCCTATATCTGTACAGTCTGTATATACCTTCTCCCTATATCTGTACAGTCTGTCTATATATACCTTCTATCTATATCTGTACAGTCTGTCTATATATACATTCTCCCTATATCTGTACAGTCTGTCTGTATATACCTTCTCTCTGAACATTCTCTATATCTGTACAGTCTGTCTATACCTTCTCCCTATATCTGTACAGTCTGTCTATATATACATTCTCCCTATATCTGTACAGTCTGTATATACCTTCTCCCTATATCTGTACATTCTGTCTATATATACCTTCTCTCTGAACATTCTCCCTATATCTGTACAGTCTGTCTATATATACCTTCCCCCTATATCTGTACAGTCTGTATATACCTTCTCTCTATATCTGTACAGTCTGTATATACCTTCTCCCTATATCTGTACAGTCTGTATATACCTTCTCTCTATATCTGTACAGTCTGTATATACCTTCTCTCTGAACATTCTCCCTATATCTGTACAGTCTGTCTATATATACCTTCTCTCTATATCTGTACAGTCTATATATACCTTCCCCCTATATCTGTACAGTCTGTATATACCTTCTCTCTATATCTGTACAGTCTGTATATACCTTCCCCCTATATCTGTACAGTCTGTATATACCTTCTCTCTATATCTGTACAGTCTGTCTATACCTTCTCCCTATATCTGTACAGTCTGTCTATATATACATTCTCCCTATATCTGTACAGTCTGTATATACCTTCTCCCTATATCTGTACATTCTGTCTATATATACCTTCTCTCTGAACATTCTCCCTATATCTGTACAGTCTGTCTATATATACCTTCTCCCTATATCTGTACAGTCTGTATATACCTTCTCCCTATATCTGTACAGTCTGTATATACCTTCTCTCTATATCTGTACAGTCTGTATATACCTTCTCTCTGAACGTTCTCCCTATATCTGTACAGTCTGTATATACCTTCTCCCTATATCTGTACAGTCTGTATATACCTTCTCTCTATATCTGTACAGTCTGTATATACCTTCTCTCTGAACATTCTCCCTATATCTGTACATGTTCTGCGCAGTCCGTCTGTACATTTTATCTGTAGCTCGACATTCAGGGGCATTAACTTTTCAACAGCAGTTTTCTGGCCTGGAAGTGTCGCAAATGCATCAAAAGTTCCAATTTTTTCCTCCGGGTTCTCCGGTTTCCTCCCACACCCCAAAAACATACCAATAGGGAATTTAGATTGTGAGCCCCAATGGGGACAGTAAAAAAAGAGGACCTCTGTACAGCGCTGCGTAATATGTTGGCGCTATATAAGGAACTGAAATAAATAAATAATTTTCAGAGAAAAAAATGGACTTTTGATGCACTTGCGCCATCTACGGGATATTTCCCAAAAGTGAGCGGGCTTAGCGAAATAGGGCATGGCCTGCCGCGACCCAAATTAAATTACTATAATTTACTCCACAAATTGGTGTCGATTATAGATTACATGTCCGCCAGCGCGCAGCCTGCACATTTAATAAAAAGCGCCACTTATTAAATGTCAATCGCCTTTCTCCAGCTATCTTTATGTTCAGACTGGTATATGAAAGGCCAGTTTTAATATATTTCCCCCTCTATCTGTGCTGTACTTTCTTACACATATATATATATATATAGCTGTACATTCTATAGGTGGCTGTATACTCTCCTTGTAGCTGCGCGTTCGCTCTCTCTGTAGCTGCTCCTTCTCTCTCTGTAGCTGCGCCTTCTCTCTCTCTCTCTCTCTCTCTCTGTAGCTGTATATTCTCTCTGTAGCTGTATACTCTCTCTGTAGCTGTATACTCTCTCTGTAGCTGTATACTCTCTCTGTAGCTGTATACTCTCTCTGTAGCTGTATACTCTCTCTGTAGCTGTATATTCTCTCTGTAGCTGTATACTCTCTCTGTAGCTGTATACTCTCTCTGTAGCTGTATACTCTCTCTGTAGCTGTATATTCTCTCTCTCTCTCTCTCTCTGTAGCTGTATATTCTCTCTGTAGCTGTATATTCTCTCTGTAGCTGTATATTCTCTCTGTAGCTGTATACTCTCTCTGTAGCTGTATACTCTCTCTGTAGCTGTATACTCTCTCTGTAGCTGTATACTCTCTCTGTAGCTGTATACTCTCTCTGTAGCTGTATACTCTCTCTGTAGCTGTATACTCTCTCTGTAGCTGTATATTCTCTCTGTAGCTGTATATTCTCTCTGTAGCTGTATACTCTCTCTGTAGCTGTATACTCTCTCTGTAGCTGTATGTTCTCTCTGTAGCTGTATGTTCTCTCTGTAGCTGTACGTTCTCTCTCTCTCTCTCTGTAGCTGTATATTCTCTCTGTAGCTGTATATTCTCTCTGTAGCTGTATATTCTCTCTGTAGCTGTATACTCTCTCTGTAGCTGTATATTCTCTCTGTAGCTGTATACTCTCTCTGTAGCTGTATACTCTCTCTGTAGCTGTATATTCTCTCTGTAGCTGTATATTCTCTCTGTAGCTGTATACTCTCTCTGTAGCTGTATACTCTCTCTGTAGCTGTATACTCTCTCTGTAGCTGTATACTCTCTCTGTAGCTGTATATTCTCTCTGTAGCTGTATACTCTCTCTGTAGCTGTATACTCTCTCTGTAGCTGTATACTCTCTCTGTAGCTGTATATTCTCTCTGTAGCTGTATACTCTCTCTGTAGCTGTATATTCTCTCTGTAGCTGTATACTCTCTCTGTAGCTGTATACTCTCTCTGTAGCTGTATACTCTCTCTGTAGCTGTATACTCTCTCTGTAGCTGTATATTCTCTCTGTAGCTGTATACTCTCTCTGTAGCTGTATACTCTCTCTGTAGCTGTATACTCTCTCTGTAGCTGTATACTCTCTCTGTAGCTGTATACTCTCTCTGTAGCTGTATACTCTCTCTGTAGCTGTATATTCTCTCTGTAGCTGTATACTCTCTCTGTAGCTGTATACTCTCTCTGTAGCTGTATATTCTCTCTGTAGCTGTATATTCTCTCTGTAGCTGTATATTCTCTCTGTAGCTGTATACTCTCTCTGTAGCTGTATACTCTCTCTGTAGCTGTATATTCTCTCTGTAGCTGTATACTCTCTCTGTAGCTGTATATTCTCTCTGTAGCTGTATACTCTCTCTGTAGCTGTATACTCTCTCTGTAGCTGTATACTCTCTCTGTAGCTGTATACTCTCTCTGTAGCTGTATATTCTCTCTGTAGCTGTATACTCTCTCTGTAGCTGTATACTCTCTCTGTAGCTGTATACTCTCTCTGTAGCTGTATACTCTCTCTGTAGCTGTATACTCTCTCTGTAGCTGTATACTCTCTCTGTAGCTGTATATTCTCTCTGTAGCTGTATATTCTCTCTGTAGCTGTATATTCTCTCTGTAGCTGTATATTCTCTCTGTAGCTGTATACTCTCTCTGTAGCTGTATACTCTCTCTGTAGCTGTATATTCTCTCTGTAGCTGTATACTCTCTCTGTAGCTGTATACTCTCTCTGTAGCTGTATACTCTCTCTGTAGCTGTATACTTTCTCTGTAGCTGTATACTCTCTCTGTAGCTGTATACTCTCTCTGTAGCTGTATACTCTCTCTGTAGCTGTATACTCTCTCTGTAGCTGTATACTCTCTCTGTAGCTGTATATTCTCTCTGTAGCTGTACGTTCTCTCTGTAGCTGTATATTCTCTCTCTCTCTCTGTAGCTGTATATTCTCTCTGTAGCTGTATATTCTCTCTGTAGCTGTATACTCTCTCTGTAGCTGTATATTCTCTCTGTAGCTGTATATTCTCTCTGTAGCTGTATACTCTCTCTGTAGCTGTATATTCTCTCTGTAGCTGTATACTCTCTCTGTAGCTGTATATTCTCTCTGTAGCTGTACATTCTCTGTAGCTGTATACTTTCTCTGTAGCTGTATATTCTCTCTGAAGCTGTATATTCTCTCTGTAGCTGTATATTCTCTCTCTCTCTCTCTCTCTCTCTCTCTCTGTAGCTGTATATTCTCTCTGTAGCTGTACATTCTCTGTAGCTGTATATTCTCTCTGAAGCTGTATATTCTCTCTCTCTCTGTAGCTGTATACTCTCTCTGTAGCTGTATACTCTCTCTGTAGCTGTATACTCTCTCTGTAGCTGTATATTCTCTCTGTAGCTGTATATTCTCTCTGTAGCTGTATATTCTCTCTGTAGCTGTATACTCTCTCTGTAGCTGTATATTCTCTCTGTAGCTGTATATTCTCTCTCTCTCTCTCTCTCTCTCTGTAGCTGTATATTCTCTCTGTAGCTGTATATTCTCTCTGTAGCTGTATATTCTCTCTGTAGCTGTATACTCTCTCTGTAGCTGTATATTCTCTCTGTAGCTGTATACTCTCTCTGTAGCTGTATACTCTCTCTGTAGCTGTATATTCTCTCTGTAGCTGTATATTCTCTCTGTAGCTGTATACTTTCTCTGTAGCTGTATATTCTCTCTGAAGCTGTATACTCTCTCTGTAGCTGTATATTCTCTCTGTAGCTGTATATTCTCTCTGTAGCTGTATATTCTCTCTGTAGCTGTATATTCTCTCTGTAGCTGTATACTCTCTCTGTAGCTGTATATTCTCTCTGTAGCTGTATATTCTCTCTGTAGCTGTACATTCTCTGTAGCTGTATACTCTCTCTGTAGCTGTATACTCTCTCTGTAGCTGTATACTCTCTCTGTAGCTGTATACTCTCTCTGAAGCTGTATATTCTCTCTGTAGCTGTATACTCTCTCTGTAGCTGTATACTCTCTCTGTAGCTGTATACTCTCTCTGTAGCTGTATACTCTCTCTGTAGCTGTATACTCTCTCTGTAGCTGTATACTCTCTCTGTAGCTGTATACTCTCTCTGTAGCTGTATACTCTCTCTGTAGCTGTATACTCTCTCTGTAGCTGTATACTCTCTCTGTAGCTGTATACTCTCTCTGTAGCTGTATACTCTCTCTGTAGCTGTATATTCTCTCTGTAGCTGTATATTCTCTCTGTAGCTGTATATTCTCTCTGTAGCTGTATATTCTCTCTGTAGCTGTATATTCTCTCTGTAGCTGTATATTCTCTCTGTAGCTGTATATTCTCTCTGTAGCTGTATACTACTCTCTCTGTAGCTGTATACTACTCTCTCTGTAGCTGTATATTCTCTCTCTCTCTGTAGCTGTATACTCTCTCTGTAGCTGTATACTCTCTCTGTAGCTGTATACTCTCTCTGTAGCTGTATATTCTCTCTGTAGCTGTATATTCTCTCTGTAGCTGTATATTCTCTCTGTAGCTGTATATTCTCTCTGTAGCTGTATATTCTCTCTCTGTAGCTGTATACTCTCTCTGTAGCTGTATACTCTCTCTGTAGCTGTATACTCTCTCTGTAGCTGTATACTCTCTCTGTAGCTGTATACTCTCTCTGTAGCTGTATACTCTCTCTGTAGCTGTATATTCTCTCTGTAGCTGTATATTCTCTCTGTAGCTGTATATTCTCTCTGTAGCTGTATACTACTCTCTCTGTAGCTGTATACTACTCTCTCTGTAGCTGTATATTCTCTCTCTCTCTGTAGCTGTATACTCTCTCTGTAGCTGTATACTCTCTCTGTAGCTGTATATTCTCTCTGTAGCTGTATATTCTCTCTGTAGCTGTATATTCTCTCTGTAGCTGTATATTCTCTCTGTAGCTGTATATTCTCTCTCTGTAGCTGTATACTCTCTCTGTAGCTGTATACTCTCTCTGTAGCTGTATACTCTCTCTGTAGCTGTATACTCTCTCTGTAGCTGTATACTCTCTCTGTAGCTGTATATTCTCTCTGTAGCTGTATATTCTCTCTGTAGCTGTATATTCTCTCTGTAGCTGTATATTCTCTCTGTAGCTGTATATTCTCTCTGTAGCTGTATATTCTCTCTGTAGCTGTATACTCTCTCTGTAGCTGTATACTCTCTCTGTAGCTGTATACTCTCTCTGTAGCTGTATACTCTCTCTGTAGCTGTATACTCTCTCTGTAGCTGTATACTCTCTCTGTAGCTGTATACTCTCTCTGTAGCTGTACATTCTCTCTGTAGCTGTATACTCTCTCTGTAGCTGTATACTCTCTCTGTAGCTGTATATTCTCTCTGTAGCTGTATACTCTCTCTGTAGCTGTATACTCTCTCTGTAGCTGTATACTCTCTCTGTAGCTGTATACTCTCTCTGTAGCTGTACGTTCTCTCTCTCTCTCTCTGTAGCTGTATACTCTCTCTGTAGCTGTATATTCTCTCTAGCTGTACATTCTCTCTGTAGCTGTATACTCTCTCTGTAGCTGTATACTCTCTCTGTAGCTGTATACTCTCTCTGTAGCTGTATACTCTCTCTGTAGCTGTATACTCTCTCTGTAGCTGTATACTCTCTCTGTAGCTGTATACTCTCTCTGTAGCTGTATACTCTCTCTGTAGCTGTACATTCTCTCTGTAGCTGTACATTCTCTCTGTAGCTGTATACTCTCTCTGTAGCTGTATACTCTCTCTGTAGCTGTATATTCTCTCTGTAGCTGTATACTCTCTCTGTAGCTGTATACTCTCTCTGTAGCTGTATATTCTCTCTGTAGCAGTATATTCTCTCTGTAGCTGTATATTCTCTCTGTAGCTGTATATTCTCTCTGTAGCTGTATATTCTCTCTGTAGCTGTATATTCTCTCTGTAGCTGTATATTCTCTCTGTAGCTGTATATTCTCTCTGTAGCTGTATATTCTCTCTGTAGCTGTATACTCTCTCTGTAGCTGTACATTCTCTCTGTAGCTGTATACTCTCTCTGTAGCTGTATATTCTCTCTGTAGCTGTATATTCTCTCTGTAGCTGTATATTCTCTCTGTAGCTGTATATTCTCTCTGTAGCTGTATATTCTCTCTGTAGCTGTATACTCTCTCTGTAGCTGTATACTCTCTCTGTAGCTGTATACTCTCTCTGTAGCTGTATACTCTCTCTGTAGCTGTACATTCTCTCTGTAGCTGTATACTCTCTCTGTAGCTGTATATTCTCTCTCTGTAGCTGTATGTTCTCTCTCTGTAGCTGTACGTTCTCTCTGTAGCTGTATATACTCTCTCTGTAGCTGTATATACTCTCTCTGTAGCTGTATATTCTCTCTCTGTAGCTGTATATTCTCTCTGTAGCTGTATATTCTCTCTGTAGCTGTATATTCTCTCTGTAGCTGTATATTCTCTCTGTAGCTGTATATTCTCTCTGTAGCTGTATATTCTCTCTGTAGCTGTATATTCTCTCTGTAGCTGTATACTCTCTCTGTAGCTGTATACTCTCTCTGTAGCTGTACATTCTCTCTGTAGCTGTACATTCTCTCTGTAGCTGTATACTCTCTCTGTAGCTGTATACTCTCTCATGATCTTACACTTCTGTTATAGGGATGGTTCTAGAAAACGAAACTTGTGTTCCTCCCACTGAATGTCCATGTGATTTTAATGGTGTCCCCCACCAAGCGGGTTCTGTGGTGCAGGATCAGTGTAACAACTGGTGAGTGTCTCACTGCTCGATTTCTAAAGCCTTTGAAATGAATAGGGTTTGGTAGACGTATAAAGATATTTTTTAGAGGGGGGGGGGGGGCTCTTTATTTACAGTAGAATGTAGAAATACTCTAAAATGATAATGCTTTTTCCTATGGTTTGTCCTAGTTAACAACCCCCCAACTGTGAATGAGAACCTATCGCTCATCTGGAATCCTAGATCTGAAGACTTTGTGGTCTCCGGCAGTTGCTCCTCAGTTCTGATTGTTCTCTTTGTTTTTGCAGCACGTGCTCTGGAGGGAAATGGGTGTGCACGGAGCTGACCTGCCCCGGTGAGTGCTGAGTCCTGTGGTTGATGTTTGGGGGGAGCGGGGCCGGTTTCTGGAGGATGTCCGGGAGGTCTGAGGTTCCAGGTGTCTGCACTATTGGTTTTGAGTTTCACATTGGGCTTCAGACCTCCAGTGTTTTGTTTTCCACTAGATTGAGGAAGAGACGGTACATAATGGAAGCCGCCACTAATCCCAGCCTCTTCTGTTCTCTTCTGCCAGTGGAATGTTCCGTTACAGGAGACTTTCACATTATAACATTTGATGGACGAAAATATACCTTCCAGGCGCCATGCCAGTACATCCTGGCGAAGAGCCTCTCCTCTGCAATTTTCACTGTGTCTCTGCAAAATGCCCCTTGTGGATCGGTGAGGTGCTGCATTATTTTTCTTTTCTAAATATGTCCGACCGTTCCACCTCTTTCCCCGTCACACATTGTCAAGATGGGTCCCCAAGTCTTCTGTAGTGTCTTCCTCATATTTTCCACATACAGAGGAGGGGGAAATTTAATAAGCAAAATACAACAGAATTCTTAGCCAAAAAAGTGGCGCACGTGGTGTGTGGCAAATTGATGTGTTTTAGACACTTCCTAGTTTTGAAAGTGTCTAGAAAAAAGGGCGTTGCTCAGAGGAGTCGTAAGACATGCCAGATTTGTTAACCGTGTGCACCATTTTTTTCCACAAAATATTGATGTAAAGTACGCCCGTCGTGAGGGGTGTAAGGAAGAGAAAACTCTAGAAAGAATCATTTATCTTACAGCATTCTATGAAGAAGGTACAATGCACAGCAATGGGAGTCGTTTCCAAGATGGATATTTGTTATTTTGCCAGTATCGGTGCAACGTTTCGGTCATATCCTTGGCCTTCTTCAGGCTCTGTAGTATGCCGGTTCCTGCAAAATGGGGCTTGTGGAAACGCGGCTGGCCACAATGAGAGGCGCCTTTCAATCATACTGGCAAAATAATAAATCTCTATCCTGGCAATTACTGCCATTGGTGCGCATTGTACCTTCTTCATATCACACTGGGTGGGGCCCCTACATATGCACCGCCCGCAAACCTAGCGCTATCTGAACCTCCACATATCTGCGTCACTCTGATAAATTTGGCGCAGTCTCAGCCTGCCTGGTCTCGTTTTATCCCGTCTAGCTTTAGGATGGTAATAATTAGTCTCCCCAATATGTCCCACTGCACATGGGGTGTCTACTCATTGGCACATTCATCGTCAGGTCTTAGTGTAAACGGTGACAAAAAATTACAATGTTCGATAAATTTGCAGTAAAGTTTTACATTTTTCTTGTCACTCAACAAATTTGGAAAGTGATGACAGAAGAGGCGTAATCTCCCGGGAGACGGCACTTTAGTCAAATTTATTAAGTATTAAGCCTGAAAATGTTGCCAAATCTAGTAAGAGGAGTGGGTCTTCTATTAAATATGCTGCAAATCAATGCAACTATCTGTTACTAAGACTGGCATAAGATGTGTGGGCCAGCGTGGCGTCACTTACGGGGCAACAAGACCTTCCGGAAGGGCCACAAGTCACTGGGACCTGCAATGTTGTGTAGGACTCAGAAACCAGAAGGCGCCTCACATTATCCCCCCACGGCCGTTGTGCAGACAAATGCTTCTCCCTCGGCTTTCTCCCCCCACAATGGTCCCAGTGCTGCGGTGGGATTAGTGAGAGGTTGTAGAACATTGATTGTTGGGCCTCCAGTGTCTGCGTCCCGTGTGGTTCTGGGTTTTATTATTTGATCTTCAGGTCGAGTCACCTGAGAACGCTCCTCTCACAGATAACATTGAATTCTGCTGCAGCTTATAGATGACGCCCGCATCGCCCGCATTCTGTGATCGCACCATGTGAGCCCCGGGCCACATTCATGACCGGCTGGATGAAAACCTCAAATGGGAGAGAATTAGAGGGGGATAAAGAGAATTACCTGGACGGGATCACAAAGCTCCCAGTCATTCTCCTTCAGAGCTGGTGACACGAACCGTCATCGAGCATTAAGTGGCCTCAAAATTATGGGAAATTTTGTTAAAGCGCTTTCTGGAAAGAGAATGAGACGAGCGATGAGCGCAGCTTAACACGGTGTCCGGTGTCTGCAGAAACAGCTTTGTAGTTTATGAGATGAGAAAAGATTTGAATATGAGATTTTTTTGTCAAGTGTTTTGCGCAGCTCATGTGAGAGGAGCCGAAAAACTATGAAAGAATCAATTCATACGGACAGAGTTATTCTCATCTAGAAATTCTTCTGTTCACAAGCAATTGACATTGAAAGTGTCCCCCCTGCACTATAGTATAAGATCAGTGTCCCCCCCCCCTGCACTATAGTATAAGATCAGTGTCCCCCCCCCGCACTATAGTATAAGATCAGTGCCCCCCCTGCACTATAGTATAAGATCAGTGTCCCCCCTGCACTATAGTATAAGATCAGTGTCCCCCCTGCACTATAGTATAAGATCAGTGTCCCCCCCTGCACTATAGTATAAGATCAGTGTCCCCCCCTCCTCTATAGTATAAGATCAGTGTCCCCCCCCTCCTCTATAGTATAAGATCAGTGTCCCCCCCTCCTCTATAGTATAAGATCAGTGTCCCCCCCTCCTCTATAGTATAAGATCAGTGTCCCCCCCTCCTCTATAGTATAAGATCAGTGTCCCCCCCTCCTCTATAGTATAAGATCAGTGTCCCCCCCTCCTCTATAGTATAAGATCAGTGTCCCCCCCTCCTCTATAGTATAAGATCAGTGTCCCCCCTCCTCTATAGTATAAGATCAGTGTCCCCCCCTCCTCTATAGTATAAGATCAGTGTCCCCCCCTCCTCTATAGTATAAGATCAGTGTCCCCCCCTCCTCTATAGTATAAGATCAGTGTCCCCCCTGCACTATAGTATAAGATCAGTGCCCCCCCCCCTCCTCTATAGTATAAGATCAGTGTCCCCCCTGCACTATAGTATAAGATCAGTAGCTGCTCAGTGTCCCCTCCTGTATTATAGTATAAGATCAGTAGCTGCTCAGTGTCCCCCTGTATTATAGTATAAGATCAGTAGCTGCTCAGTGTCCTCCTGTATTATAGTATAAGATCAGTGGCTGCTCAGTGTCCCCCCCTGTATTATAGTATAAGATCAGTAGCTGCTCAGTGTCCCCCTGTATTATAGTATAAGATCAGTGGCTGCTCAGTGTCCCCCTGTATTATAGTATAAGATCAGTGGCTGCTCAGTGTCCCCTCCTGTATTATAGTATAAGATCAGTGGCTGCTCAGTGTCCCCCTGTATTATAGTATAAGATCAGTAGCTGCTCAGTGTCCCCCCCTGTATTATAGTATAAGATCAGTAGCTGCTCAGTGTCCCCCTGTATTATAGTATAAGATCAGTAGCTGCTCAGTAACCCCCCTGGATTATAGTATAAGATCAGTAGCTGCTCAGTGTCCCCTCCTGTATTATAGTATAAGATCAGTAGCTGCTCAGTGTCCTCCTGTATTATAGTATAAGATCAGTAGCTGCTCAGTGTCCCCCTGTATTATAGTATAAGATCAGTAGCTGCTCAGTGTCCCCCTGTATTATAGTATAAGATCAGTAGCTGCTCAGTGTCCCCCTGTATTATAGTATAAGATCAGTAGCTGCTCAGTGTCCCCCTGTATTATAGTATAAGATCAGTAGCTGCTCAGTGTCCCCCTGTATTATAGTATAAGATCAGTGGCTGCTCAGTGTCCCCTCCTGTATTATAGTATAAGATCAGTAGCTGCTCAGTGTCCCCTCCTGTATTATAGTATAAGATCAGTAGCTGCTCAGTGTCCCCCTGTATTATAGTATAAGATCAGTAGCTGCTCAGTGTCCTCCTGTATTATAGTATAAGATCAGTAGCTGCTCAGTGTCCTTCTGTATTATAGTATAAGATCAGTAGCTGCTCAGTGTCCCCCTGTATTATAGTATAAGATCAGTAGCTGCTCAGTGTCCCCCTGTATTATAGTATAAGATCAGTGGCTGCTCAGTGTCCCCTCCTGTATTATAGTATAAGATCAGTAGCTGCTCAGTGTCCCCCTCCTGTATTATAGTATAAGATCAGTAGCTGCTCAGTGTCCCCTCCTGTATTATAGTATAAGATCAGTGGCTGCTCAGTGTCCCCCCCTGTATTATAGTATAAGATCAGTGGCTGCTCAGTGTCCCCCCCTGTATTATAGTATAAGATCAGTAGCTGCTCAGTGTCCCCCTGTATTATAGTATAAGATCAGTAGCTGCTCAGTGTCCTCCTGTATTATAGTATAAGATCAGTGGCTGCTCAGTGTCCCCCCCTGTATTATAGTATAAGATCAGTAGCTGCTCAGTGTCCCCCTGTATTATAGTATAAGATCAGTGGCTGCTCAGTGTCCCCCTGTATTATAGTATAAGATCAGTGGCTGCTCAGTGTCCCCTCCTGTATTATAGTATAAGATCAGTGGCTGCTCAGTGTCCCCCTGTATTATAGTATAAGATCAGTAGCTGCTCAGTGTCCCCCCCTGTATTATAGTATAAGATCAGTAGCTGCTCAGTGTCCCCCTGTATTATAGTATAAGATCAGTAGCTGCTCAGTAACCCCCCTGGATTATAGTATAAGATCAGTAGCTGCTCAGTGTCCCCTCCTGTATTATAGTATAAGATCAGTAGCTGCTCAGTGTCCTCCTGTATTATAGTATAAGATCAGTAGCTGCTCAGTGTCCCCCTGTATTATAGTATAAGATCAGTAGCTGCTCAGTGTCCCCCTGTATTATAGTATAAGATCAGTAGCTGCTCAGTGTCCCCCTGTATTATAGTATAAGATCAGTAGCTGCTCAGTGTCCCCCTGTATTATAGTATAAGATCAGTGGCTGCTCAGTGTCCTCCTGTATTATAGTATAAGATCAGTGGCTGCTCAGTGTCCCCTCCTGTATTATAGTATAAGATCAGTAGCTGCTCAGTGTCCCCCCCTGTATTATAGTATAAGATCAGTAGCTGCTCAGTGTCCCCTCCTGTATTATAGTATAAGATCAGTAGCTGCTCAGTGTCCCCCTGTATTATAGTATAAGATCAGTAGCTGCTCAGTGTCCCCCTGTATTATAGTATAAGATCAGTAGCTGCTCAGTGTCCTCCTGTATTATAGTATAAGATCAGTAGCTGCTCAGTGTCCTTCTGTATTATAGTATAAGATCAGTAGCTGCTCAGTGTCCCCCTGTATTATAGTATAAGATCAGTAGCTGCTCAGTGTCCCCTCCTGTATTATAGTATAAGATCAGTAGCTGCTCAGTGTCCCCCTCCTGTATTATAGTATAAGATCAGTAGCTGCTCAGTGTCCTCCTGTATTATAGTATAAGATCAGTGGCTGCTCAGTGTCCCCTCCTGTATTATAGTATAAGATCAGTAGCTGCTCAGTGTCCTCCTGTATTATAGTATAAGATCAGTGGCTGCTCAGTGTCCCCCCCTGTATTATAGTATAAGATCAGTGGCTGCTCAGTGTCCCCCTCCTGTATTATAGTATAAGATCAGTAGCTGCTCAGTGTCCCCTCCTGTATTATAGTATAAGATCAGTGGCTGCTCAGTGTCCTCCTGTATTATAGTATAAGATCAGTAGCTGCTCAGTGTCCCCCCTGTATTATAGTATAAGATCAGTGGCTGCTCAGTGTCCCCTCCTGTATTATAGTATAAGATCAGTAGCTGCTCAGTGTCCCCCCTGTATTATAGTATAAGATCAGTAGCTGCTCAGTCTCCTCCTGTATTATAGTATAAGATCAGTAGCTGCTCAGTGTCCCCCTGTATTATAGTATAAGATCAGTAGCTGCTCAGTGTCCCCCTCCTGTATTATAGTATAAGATCAGTAGCTGCTCAGTGTCCTCCTGTATTATAGTATAAGATCAGTAGCTGCTCAGTGTCCTCCTGTATTATAGTATAAGATCAGTAGCTGCTCAGTGTCCCCCCCTGTATTATAGTATAAGATCAGTAGCTGCTCAGTGTCCCCCTGTATTATAGTATAAGATCAGTGGCTGCTCAGTGTCCCCCTGTATTATAGTATAAGATCAGTAGCTGCTCAGTGTCCCCCTGTATTATAGTATAAGATCAGTAGCTGCTCAGTGTCCCCCTGTATTATAGTATAAGATCAGTAGCTGCTCAGTGTCCCCCTGTATTATAGTATAAGATCAGTAGCTGCTCAGTGTCCCCCTGTATTATAGTATAAGATCAGTGGCTGCTCAGTGTCCCCCTGTATTATAGTATAAGATCAGTAGCTGCTCAGTGTCCCCCTGTATTATAGTATAAGATCAGTGGCTGCTCAGTGTCCTCCTGTATTATAGTATAAGATCAGTAGCTGCTCAGTGTCCCCCTGTATTATAGTATAAGATCAGTAGCTGCTCAGTGTCCTCCTGTATTATAGTATAAGATCAGTAGCTGCTCAGTGTCCCCCTCCTGTATTATAGTATAAGATCAGTAGCTGCTCAGTGTCCCCTCCTGTATTATAGTATAAGATCAGTAGCTGCTCAGTGTCCCCCCCTGTATTATAGTATAAGATCAGTGGCTGCTCAGTGTCCCCCCCTGTATTATAGTATAAGATCAGTGGCTGCTCAGTGTCCCCCTGTATTATAGTATAAGATCAGTAGCTGCTCAGTGTCCCCCCCTGTATTATAGTATAAGATCAGTAGCTGCTCAGTGTCCCCTCCTGTATTATAGTATAAGATCAGTGGCTGCTCAGTGTCCCCCCCTGTATTATAGTATAAGATCAGTGGCTGCTCAGTGTCCTCCTGTATTATAGTATAAGATCAGTAGCTGCTCAGTGTCCTCCTGTATTATAGTATAAGATCAGTAGCTGCTCAGTGTCCCCCTGTATTATAGTATAAGATCAGTAGCTGCTCAGTGTCCCCCTGTATTATAGTATAAGATCAGTAGCTGCTCAGTGTCCCCCTGTATTATAGTATAAGATCAGTAGCTGCTCAGTGTCCCCCCCTGTATTATAGTATAAGATCAGTAGCTGCTCAGTGTCCCCCTGTATTATAGTATAAGATCAGTAGCTGCTCAGTGTCCCCTCCTGTATTATAGTATAAGATCAGTGGCTGCTCAGTGTCCCCCTGTATTATAGTATAAGATCAGTGGCTGCTCAGTGTCCCCCTGTATTATAGTATAAGATCAGTAGCTGCTCAGTGTCCCCTCCTGTATTATAGTATAAGATCAGTAGCTGCTCAGTGTCCCCCTGTATTATAGTATAAGATCAGTAGCTGCTCAGTGTCCCCCCCTGTATTATAGTATAAGATCAGTAGCTGCTCAGTGTCCTCCTGTATTATAGTATAAGATCAGTAGCTGCTCAGTGTCCCCCTCCTGTATTATAGTATAAGATCAGTAGCTGCTCAGTGTCCCCTCCTGTATTATAGTATAAGATCAGTGGCTGCTCAGTGTCCCCCCCTGTATTATAGTATAAGATCAGTAGCTGCTCAGTGTCCCCCCCTGTATTATAGTATAAGATCAGTAGCTGCTCAGTGTCCTCCTGTATTATAGTATAAGATCAGTAGCTGCTCAGTGTCCTCCTGTATTATAGTATAAGATCAGTAGCTGCTCAGTGTCCCCCCCTGTATTATAGTATAAGATCAGTAGCTGCTCAGTGTCCTCCTGTATTATAGTATAAGATCAGTAGCTGCTCAGTGTCCCCTCCTGTATTATAGTATAAGATCAGTAGCTGCTCAGTGTCCCCCTGTATTATAGTATAAGATCAGTGGCTGCTCAGTGTCCCCTCCTGTATTATAGTATAAGATCAGTAGCTGCTCAGTGTCCCCTCCTGTATTATAGTATAAGATCAGTAGCTGCTCAGTGTCCCCCCCTGTATTATAGTATAAGATCAGTGGCTGCTCAGTGTCCCCCTCCTGTATTATAGTATAAGATCAGTGGCTGCTCAGTGTCCCCTCCTGTATTATAGTATAAGATCAGTAGCTGCTCAGTGTCCCCCCCTGTATTATAGTATAAGATCAGTGGCTGCTCAGTGTCCCCCTCCTGTATTATAGTATAAGATCAGTAGCTGCTCAGTGTCCCCTCCTGTATTATAGTATAAGATCAGTAGCTGCTCAGTGTCCCCCCCTGTATTATAGTATAAGATCAGTGGCTGCTCAGTGTCCCCCCCTGTATTATAGTATAAGATCAGTGGCTGCTCAGTGTCCCCCTCCTGTATTATAGTATAAGATCAGTGGCTGCTCAGTGTCCCCCTCCTGTATTATAGTATAAGATCAGTAGCTGCTCAGTGTCCCCCTGTATTATAGTATAAGATCAGTAGCTGCTCAGTGTCCTCCTGTATTATAGTATAAGATCAGTGGCTGCTCAGTGTCCTCCTGTATTATAGTATAAGATCAGTAGCTGCTCAGTGTCCTCCTGTATTATAGTATAAGATCAGTGGCTGCTCAGTGTCCCCCTGTATTATAGTATAAGATCAGTGGCTGCTCAGTGTCCTCCTGTATTATAGTATAAGATCAGTAGCTGCTCAGTGTCCTCCTGTATTATAGTATAAGATCAGTAGCTGCTCAGTGTCCCCTCCTGTATTATAGTATAAGATCAGTAGCTGCTCAGTGTCCTCCTGTATTATAGTATAAGATCAGTAGCTGCTCAGTGTCCCCCCCCCTGTATTATAGTATAAGATCAGTAGCTGCTCAGTGTCCCCCTCCTGTATTATAGTATAAGATCAGTAGCTGCTCAGTGTCCCCTCCTGTATTATAGTATAAGATCAGTAGCTGCTCAGTGTCCTCCTCCTGTATTATAGTATAAGATCAGTAGCTGCTCAGTGTCCTCCTGTATTATAGTATAAGATCAGTGGCTGCTCAGTGTCCCCCCCCCCCTGTATTATAGTATAAGATCAGTAGCTGCTCAGTGTCCCCCCCTGTATTATAGTATAAGATCAGTAGCTGCTCAGTGTCCCCCCCTGTATTATAGTATAAGATCAGTAGCTGCTCAGTGTCCCCCCCTGTATTATAGTATAAGATCAGTAGCTGCTCAGTGTCCCTCTGTATTATAGTATAAGATCAGTAGCTGCTCAGTGTCCCCCTGTATTATAGTATAAGATCAGTAGCTGCTCAGTGTCCCCCCCTGTATTATAGTATAAGATCAGTAGCTGCTCAGTGTCCCCCCCTGTATTATAGTATAAGATCAGTAGCTGCTCAGTGTCCCCCTCCTGTATTATAGTATAAGATCAGTAGCTGCTCAGTGTCCTCCTGTATTATAGTATAAGATCAGTAGCTGCTCAGTGTCCCCCTGTATTATAGTATAAGATCAGTAGCTGCTCAGTGTCCCCCTGTATTATAGTATAAGATCAGTAGCTGCTCAGTGTCCTCCTGTATTATAGTATAAGATCAGTAGCTGCTCAGTGTCCCCCCCTGTATTATAGTATAAGATCAGTGGCTGCTCAGTGTCCCCCTGTATTATAGTATAAGATCAGTAGCTGCTCAGTGTCCCCCTCCTGTATTATAGTATAAGATCAGTAGCTGCTCAGTCTCCTCCTGTATTATAGTATAAGATCAGTGGCTGCTCAGTGTCCCTCTGTATTATAGTATAAGATCAGTAGCTGCTCAGTGTCCCCCCCTGTATTATAGTATAAGATCAGTGGCTGCTCAGTGTCCCCCTGTATTATAGTATAAGATCAGTGGCTGCTCAGTGTCCCTCTGTATTATAGTATAAGATCAGTAGCTGCTCAGTGTCCCCCTGTATTATAGTATAAGATCAGTGGCTGCTCAGTGTCCTCCTGTATTATAGTATAAGATCAGTAGCTGCTCAGTGTCCCCCCCTGTATTATAGTATAAGATCAGTAGTTGCTCAGTGTCCCCTCCTGTATTATAGTATAAGATCAGTAGCTGCTCAGTGTCCTCCTGTATTATAGTATAAGATCAGTAGCTGCTCAGTGTCCTCCTGTATTATAGTATAAGATCAGTAGCTGCTCAGTGTCCCCTCCTGTATTATAGTATAAGATCAGTAGCTGCTCAGTGCCCCCCTGTATTATAGTATAAGATCAGTAGCTGCTCAGTGTCCCCCCCCTGTATTATAGTATAAGATCAGTGGCTGCTCAGTGTCCCCCTGTATTATAGTATAAGATCAGTGGCTGCTCAGTGTCCCTCTGTATTATAGTATAAGATCAGTAGCTGCTCAGTGTCCCCCTGTATTATAGTATAAGATCAGTAGCTGCTCAGTGTCCCCCCCTGTATTATAGTATAAGATCAGTAGCTGCTCAGTGTCCCCCTGTATTATAGTATAAGATCAGTAGCTGCTCAGTGTCCTCCTGTATTATAGTATAAGATCAGTGGCTGCTCAGTGTCCCCCTGTATTATAGTATAAGATCAGTAGCTGCTCAGTGTCCTCCTCCTGTATTATAGTATAAGATCAGTAGCTGCTCAGTGTCCCCTCCTGTATTATAGTATAAGATCAGTAGCTGCTCAGTGTCCCCCTGTATTATAGTATAAGATCAGTAGCTGCTCAGTGTCCTCCTGTATTATAGTATAAGATCAGTAGCTGCTCAGTGTCCTCTCCTGTATTATAGTATAAGATCAGTAGCTGCTCAGTGTCCCCCTGTATTATAGTATAAGATCAGTAGCTGCTCAGTGTCCCCCCCCTGTATTATAGTATAAGATCAGTAGCTGCTCAGTGTCCCCCCCCTGTATTATAGTATAAGATCAGTAGCTGCTCAGTGTCCTCCTGTATTATAGTATAAGATCAGTAGCTGCTCAGTGTCCCCCCTGTATTATAGTATAAGATCAGTAGCTGCTCAGTGTCCCCTCCTGTATTATAGTATAAGATCAGTAGCTGCTCAGTGTCCTCCTGTATTATAGTATAAGATCAGTAGCTGCTCAGTGTCCTCCTCCTGTATTATAGTATAAGATCAGTAGCTGCTCAGTGTCCCCTCCTGTATTATAGTATAAGATCAGTAGCTGCTCAGTGTCCTCCTGTATTATAGTATAAGATCAGTAGCTGCTCAGTGTCCCCCTCCTGTATTATAGTATAAGATCAGTAGCTGCTCAGTGTCCCCCTGTATTATAGTATAAGATCAGTAGCTGCTCAGTGTCCTCCTGTATTATAGTATAAGATCAGTAGCTGCTCAGTGTCCTCCTGTATTATAGTATAAGATCAGTAGCTGCTCAGTGTCCTCCTGTATTATAGTATAAGATCAGTAGCTGCTCAGTGTCCCCCCCCTGTATTATAGTATAAGATCAGTGGCTGCTCAGTGTCCTCCTGTATTATAGTATAAGATCAGTAGCTGCTCAGTGTCCCCTCCTGTATTATAGTATAAGATCAGTGGCTGCTCAGTGTCCCCTCCTGTATTATAGTATAAGATCAGTGGCTGCTCAGTGTCCCCCTCCTGTATTATAGTATAAGATCAGTAGCTGCTCAGTGTCCCCCTCCTGTATTATAGTATAAGATCAGTAGCTGCTCAGTGTCCCCCTGTATTATAGTATAAGATCAGTAGCTGCTCAGTGTCCTCCTGTATTATAGTATAAGATCAGTAGCTGCTCAGTGTCCTCCTGTATTATAGTATAAGATCAGTAGCTGCTCAGTGTCCTCCTGTATTATAGTATAAGATCAGTAGCTGCTCAGTGTCCTCCTGTATTATAGTATAAGATCAGTAGCTGCTCAGTGTCCCCCCCCTGTATTATAGTATAAGATCAGTGGCTGCTCAGTGTCCTCCTGTATTATAGTATAAGATCAGTAGCTGCTCAGTGTCCTCCTGTATTATAGTATAAGATCAGTAGCTGCTCAGTGTCCCCTCCTGTATTATAGTATAAGATCAGTGGCTGCTCAGTGTCCCCTCCTGTATTATAGTATAAGATCAGTGGCTGCTCAGTGTCCCCCTCCTGTATTATAGTATAAGATCAGTAGCTGCTCAGTGTCCCCCTCCTGTATTATAGTATAAGATCAGTAGCTGCTCAGTGTCCCCCTGTATTATAGTATAAGATCAGTAGTTGCTCAGTGTCCCCCTGTATTATAGTATAAGATCAGTGGCTGCTCAGTGTCCCCCCCTGTATTATAGTATAAGATCAGTAGCTGCTCAGTGTCCCCCCCCTGTATTATAGTATAAGATCAGTGGCTGCTCAGTGTCCCCTCCTGTATTATAGTATAAGATCAGTAGTTGCTCAGTGTCCCCCCCTGTATTATAGTATAAGATCAGTAGCTGCTCAGTGTCCCCCCCCCTGTATTATAGTATAAGATCAGTAGTTGCTCAGTGTCCCCCCCTGTATTATAGTATAAGATCAGTAGCTGCTCAGTGTCCCCTCCTGTATTATAGTATAAGATCAGTAGCTGCTCAGTGTCCTCCTGTATTATAGTATAAGATCAGTAGCTGCTCAGTGTCCCCTCCTGTATTATAGTATAAGATCAGTAGCTGCTCAGTGTCCCCCCTGTATTATAGTATAAGATCAGTAGCTGCTCAGTGTCCCCCTGTATTATAGTATAAGATCAGTAGCTGCTCAGTGTCCCCCCCTGTATTATAGTATAAGATCAGTAGCTGCTCAGTGTCCCCCCCTGTATTATAGTATAAGATCAGTGGCTGCTCAGTGTCCCCCTGTATTATAGTATAAGATCAGTAGCTGCTCAGTGTCCTCCTGTATTATAGTATAAGATCAGTAGCTGCTCAGTGTCCCCTCCTGTATTATAGTATAAGATCAGTAGCTGCTCAGTGTCCCCCCCTGTATTATAGTATAAGATCAGTAGCTGCTCAGTGTCCCCCTGTATTATAGTATAAGATCAGTAGCTGCTCAGTGTCCTCCTGTATTATAGTATAAGATCAGTAGCTGCTCAGTGTCCCCTCCTGTATTATAGTATAAGATCAGTAGCTGCTCAGTGTCCTCCTGTATTATAGTATAAGATCAGTAGCTGCTCAGTGTCCCCCCCCTGTATTATAGTATAAGATCAGTGGCTGCTCAGTGTCCCCTCCTGTATTATAGTATAAGATCAGTAGCTGCTCAGTGTCCCCTCCTGTATTATAGTATAAGATCAGTAGCTGCTCAGTGTCCCCCTGTATTATAGTATAAGATCAGTAGCTGCTCAGTGTCCCCCCCCCTGTATTATAGTATAAGATCAGTAGCTGCTCAGTGTCCCCCTGTATTATAGTATAAGATCAGTAGCTGCTCAGTGTCCTCCTGTATTATAGTATAAGATCAGTAGCTGCTCAGTGTCCCCTCCTGTATTATAGTATAAGATCAGTAGCTGCTCAGTGTCCCCTCCTGTATTATAGTATAAGATCAGTAGCTGCTCAGTGTCCCCCTGTATTATAGTATAAGATCAGTAGCTGCTCAGTGTCCCCCTCCTGTATTATAGTATAAGATCAGTAGCTGCTCAGTGTCCCCTCCTGTATTATAGTATAAGATCAGTAGCTGCTCAGTGTCCCCTCCTGTATTATAGTATAAGATCAGTAGCTGCTCAGTGTCCCCCTCCTGTATTATAGTATAAGATCAGTGGCTGCTCAGTGTCCCCCTGTATTATAGTATAAGATCAGTAGCTGCTCAGTGTCCCCCCCTGTATTATAGTATAAGATCAGTAGCTGCTCAGTGTCCCCCCCCTGTATTATAGTATAAGATCAGTAGCTGCTCAGTGTCCCCCCCTGTATTATAGTATAAGATCAGTAGCTGCTCAGTGTCCCCCTCCTGTATTATAGTATAAGATCAGTAGCTGCTCAGTGTCCCCCTGTATTATAGTATAAGATCAGTAGCTGCTCAGTGTCCCCCTCCTGTATTATAGTATAAGATCAGTAGCTGCTCAGTGTCCCCCTCCTGTATTATAGTATAAGATCAGTAGCTGCTCAGTGTCCCCCTGTATTATAGTATAAGATCAGTAGCTGCTCAGTGTCCCCTCCTGTATTATAGTATAAGATCAGTGGCTGCTCAGTGTCCTCCTGTATTATAGTATAAGATCAGTAGCTGCTCAGTGTCCTCCTGTATTATAGTATAAGATCAGTAGCTGCTCAGTGTCCCCCTGTATTATAGTATAAGATCAGTAGCTGCTCAGTGTCCCCCCTGTATTATAGTATAAGATCAGTAGCTGCTCAGTGTCCTCCTGTATTATAGTATAAGATCAGTAGCTGCTCAGTGTCCCCCTCCTGTATTATAGTATAAGATCAGTAGCTGCTCAGTGTCCCCTCCTGTATTATAGTATAAGATCAGTGGCTGCTCAGTGTCCCCCTGTATTATAGTATAAGATCAGTAGCTGCTCAGTGTCCCCTCCTGTATTATAGTATAAGATCAGTAGCTGCTCAGTGTCCCCCTGTATTATAGTATAAGATCAGTGGCTGCTCAGTGTCCCCCTGTATTATAGTATAAGATCAGTAGCTGCTCAGTGTCCTCCTGTATTATAGTATAAGATCAGTAGCTGCTCAGTGTCCCCCTGTATTATAGTATAAGATCAGTGGCTGCTCAGTGTCCTCCTGTATTATAGTATAAGATCAGTAGCTGCTCAGTGTCCCCCTGTATTATAGTATAAGATCAGTAGCTGCTCAGTGTCCTCCTGTATTATAGTATAAGATCAGTAGCTGCTCAGTGTCCTCCTGTATTATAGTATAAGATCAGTAGCTGCTCAGTGTCCTCCTGTATTATAGTATAAGATCAGTAGCTGCTCAGTGCCCTCCTGTATTATAGTATAAGATCAGTAGCTGCTCAGTGTCCCCCCCTGTATTATAGTATAAGATCAGTAGCTGCTCAGTGTCCCCTCCTGTATTATAGTATAAGATCAGTAGCTGCTCAGTGTCCCCTCCTGTATTATAGTATAAGATCAGTAGCTGCTCAGTGTCCCCCTGTATTATAGTATAAGATCAGTAGCTGCTCAGTGTCCTCCTGTATTATAGTATAAGATCAGTAGCTGCTCAGTGTCCCCTCCTGTATTATAGTATAAGATCAGTAGCTGCTCAGTGTCCCCTCCTGTATTATAGTATAAGATCAGTAGCTGCTCAGTGTCCCCCTCCTGTATTATAGTATAAGATCAGTGGCTGCTCAGTGTCCCCCTGTATTATAGTATAAGATCAGTAGCTGCTCAGTGTCCCCCCCTGTATTATAGTATAAGATCAGTAGCTGCTCAGTGTCCCCCCCCTGTATTATAGTATAAGATCAGTAGCTGCTCAGTGTCCCCTCCTGTATTATAGTATAAGATCAGTAGCTGCTCAGTGTCCTCCTGTATTATAGTATAAGATCAGTAGCTGCTCAGTGTCCCCCTGTATTATAGTATAAGATCAGTAGCTGCTCAGTGTCCCCCTCCTGTATTATAGTATAAGATCAGTAGCTGCTCAGTGTCCCCCTCCTGTATTATAGTATAAGATCAGTAGCTGCTCAGTGTCCCCCTGTATTATAGTATAAGATCAGTAGCTGCTCAGTGTCCCCTCCTGTATTATAGTATAAGATCAGTAGCTGCTCAGTGTCCCCCTGTATTATAGTATAAGATCAGTAGCTGCTCAGTGTCCCCCCTGTATTATAGTATAAGATCAGTAGCTGCTCAGTGTCCCCCTGTATTATAGTATAAGATCAGTAGCTGCTCAGTGTCCTCCTGTATTATAGTATAAGATCAGTGGCTGCTCAGTGTCCCCCCTGTATTATAGTATAAGATCAGTGGCTGCTCAGTGTCCCCCTCCTGTATTATAGTATAAGATCAGTAGCTGCTCAGTGTCCCCCTGTATTATAGTATAAGATCAGTAGCTGCTCAGTGTCCCCCCTGTATTATAGTATAAGATCAGTAGCTGCTCAGTGTCCCCCCCTGTATTATAGTATAAGATCAGTAGCTGCTCAGTGTCCCCCTCCTGTATTATAGTATAAGATCAGTAGCTGCTCAGTGTCCCCCTGTATTATAGTATAAGATCAGTAGCTGCTCAGTGTCCCCCTCCTGTATTATAGTATAAGATCAGTAGCTGCTCAGTGTCCCCCCCTGTATTATAGTATAAGATCAGTAGCTGCTCAGTGTCCCCCTCCTGTATTATAGTATAAGATCAGTGGCTGCTCAGTGTCCCCCTGTATTATAGTATAAGATCAGTAGCTGCTCAGTGTCCCCTCCTGTATTATAGTATAAGATCAGTAGCTGCTCAGTGTCCCCCTGTATTATAGTATAAGATCAGTGGCTGCTCAGTGTCCCCCTGTATTATAGTATAAGATCAGTAGCTGCTCAGTGTCCCCCTGTATTATAGTATAAGATCAGTAGCTGCTCAGTGTCCTCCTGTATTATAGTATAAGATCAGTAGCTGCTCAGTGTCCCCCTGTATTATAGTATAAGATCAGTGGCTGCTCAGTGTCCCCCTGTATTATAGTATAAGATCAGTGGCTGCTCAGTGTCCTCCTGTATTATAGTATAAGATCAGTAGCTGCTCAGTGTCCTCCTGTATTATAGTATAAGATCAGTGGCTGCTCAGTGTCCTCCTGTATTATAGTATAAGATCAGTAGCTGCTCAGTGTCCCCCTGTATTATAGTATAAGATCAGTGGCTGCTCAGTGTCCTCCTGTATTATAGTATAAGATCAGTAGCTGCTCAGTGTCCCCCTCCTGTATTATAGTATAAGATCAGTAGCTGCTCAGTGTCCCCCCTGTATTATAGTATAAGATCAGTAGCTGCTCAGTGTCCCCCTGTATTATAGTATAAGATCAGTAGCTGCTCAGTGTCCTCCTGTATTATAGTATAAGATCAGTAGCTGCTCAGTGTCCCCCTGTATTATAGTATAAGATCAGTAGCTGCTCAGTGTCCCCCCCTGTATTATAGTATAAGATCAGTAGCTGCTCAGTGTCCCCCTGTATTATAGTATAAGATCAGTAGCTGCTCAGTGTCCCCCTGTATTATAGTATAAGATCAGTAGTTGCTCAGTGTCCCCTCCTGTATTATAGTATAAGATCAGTAGTTGCTCAGTGTCCCCCTCCTGTATTATAGTATAAGATCAGTAGCTGCTCAGTGTCCCCCTCCTGTATTATAGTATAAGATCAGTGGCTGCTCAGTGTCCCCCCCTGTATTATAGTATAAGATCAGTAGCTGCTCAGTGTCCCCCTCCTGTATTATAGTATAAGATCAGTAGCTGCTCAGTGTCCCCCTCCTGTATTATAGTATAAGATCAGTGGCTGCTCAGTGTCCCCCCCTGTATTATAGTATAAGATCAGTGGCTGCTCAGTGTCCCCCCTGTATTATAGTATAAGATCAGTTGCTGCTCAGTGTCCTCCTGTATTATAGTATAAGATCAGTAGCTGCTCAGTGTCCCCCCCTGTATTATAGTATAAGATCAGTAGCTGCTCAGTGTCCCCCTGTATTATAGTATAAGATCAGTAGCTGCTCAGTGTCCCCTCCTGTATTATAGTATAAGATCAGTGGCTGCTCAGTGTTCTCCTGTATTATAGTATAAGATCAGTAGCTGCTCAGTGTCCTCCTGTATTATAGTATAAGATCAGTAGCTGCTCAGTGTCCCCCTGTATTATAGTATAAGATCAGTAGCTGCTCAGTGTCCTCCTGTATTATAGTATAAGATCAGTAGCTGCTCAGTGTCCCCTCCTGTATTATAGTATAAGATCAGTGGCTGCTCAGTGTCCCCTCCTGTATTATAGTATAAGATCAGTGGCTGCTCAGTGTCCCCCTCCTGTATTATAGTATAAGATCAGTAGCTGCTCAGTGTCCCCTCCTGTATTATAGTATAAGATCAGTGGCTGCTCAGTGTCCTCCTGTATTATAGTATAAGATCAGTAGCTGCTCAGTGTCCTCCTGTATTATAGTATAAGATCAGTAGCTGCTCAGTGTCCTCCTGTATTATAGTATAAGATCAGTAGCTGCTCAGTGTCCCCTCCTGTATTATAGTATAAGATCAGTGGCTGCTCAGTGTCCTCCTGTATTATAGTATAAGATCAGTGGCTGCTCAGTGTCCCCCTGTATTATAGTATAAGATCAGTAGCTGCTCAGTGTCCCCTCCTGTATTATAGTATAAGATCAGTAGCTGCTCAGTGTCCCCCCCTGTATTATAGTATAAGATCAGTAGCTGCTCAGTGTCCCCTCCTGTATTATAGTATAAGATCAGTAGCTGCTCAGTGTCCCCTCCTGTATTATAGTATAAGATCAGTAGCTGCTCAGTGTCCCCTCCTGTATTATAGTATAAGATCAGTAGCTGCTCAGTGTCCCCCCTGTATTATAGTATAAGATCAGTAGCTGCTCAGTGTCCCCTCCTGTATTATAGTATAAGATCAGTAGCTGCTCAGTGTCCCCCTGTATTATAGTATAAGATCAGTAGCTGCTCAGTGTCCCCCCCTGTATTATAGTATAAGATCAGTAGTTGCTCAGTGTCCCCTCCTGTATTATAGTATAAGATCAGTGGCTGCTCAGTGTTCTCCTGTATTATAGTATAAGATCAGTGGCTGCTCAGTGTCCCCCTGTATTATAGTATAAGATCAGTAGCTGCTCAGTGTCCCCCTGTATTATAGTATAAGATCAGTAGCTGCTCAGTGTCCCCCCTGTATTATAGTATAAGATCAGTGGCTGCTCAGTGTCCCCCTGTATTATAGTATAAGATCAGTAGCTGCTCAGTGTCCTCCTGTATTATAGTATAAGATCAGTAGCTGCTCAGTGTCCCCCTGTATTATAGTATAAGATCAGTAGCTGCTCAGTGTTCCCCCCTGTATTATAGTATAAGATCAGTAGCTGCTCAGTGTCCTCCTGTATTATAGTATAAGATCAGTGGCTGCTCAGTGTCCTCCTGTATTATAGTATAAGATCAGTAGCTGCTCAGTGTCCCCCTGTATTATAGTATAAGATCAGTAGCTGCTCAGTGTCCCCTCCTGTATTATAGTATAAGATCAGTAGCTGCTCAGTGTCCCCCTGTATTATAGTATAAGATCAGTAGCTGCTCAGTGTTCCCCCCTGTATTATAGTATAAGATCAGTAGCTGCTCAGTGTCCTCCTGTATTATAGTATAAGATCAGTGGCTGCTCAGTGTCCTCCTGTATTATAGTATAAGATCAGTAGCTGCTCAGTGTCCTCCTGTATTATAGTATAAGATCAGTGGCTGCTCAGTGTCCTCCTGTATTATAGTATAAGATCAGTAGCTGCTCAGTGTCCTCCTGTATTATAGTATAAGATCAGTAGCTGCTCAGTGTCCCCTCCTGTATTATAGTATAAGATCAGTAGCTGCTCAGTGTCCTCCTGTATTATAGTATAAGATCAGTAGCTGCTCAGTGTCCTCCTGTATTATAGTATAAGATCAGTAGCTGCTCAGTGTCCTCCTGTATTATAGTATAAGATCAGTAGCTGCTCAGTCTCCTCCTGTATTATAGTATAAGATCAGTAGCTGCTCAGTGTCCCCTCCTGTATTATAGTATAAGATCAGTGGCTGCTCAGTGTCCTCCTGTATTATAGTATAAGATCAGTGGCTGCTCAGTGTCCCCCCCTGTATTATAGTATAAGATCAGTAGCTGCTCAGTGTCCCCTCCTGTATTATAGTATAAGATCAGTAGCTGCTCAGTGTCCCCCTCCTGTATTATAGTATAAGATCAGTAGCTGCTCAGTGTCCTCCTGTATTATAGTATAAGATCAGTAGCTGCTCAGTGTCCTCCTGTATTATAGTATAAGATCAGTAGCTGCTCAGTGTCCCCTCCTGTATTATAGTATAAGATCAGTAGCTGCTCAGTGTCCCTCCTGTATTATAGTATAAGATCAGTAGCTGCTCAGTGTCCTCCTGTATTATAGTATAAGATCAGTAGCTGCTCAGTGTCCCCTCCTGTATTATAGTATAAGATCAGTAGCTGCTCAGTGTCCCCCTGTATTATAGTATAAGATCAGTAGCTGCTCAGTGTCCCCTCCTGTATTATAGTATAAGATCAGTGGCTGCTCAGTGTCCTCCTGTATTATAGTATAAGATCAGTAGCTGCTCAGTGTCCCCCTGTATTATAGTATAAGATCAGTAGCTGCTCAGTGTCCCCCCTGTATTATAGTATAAGATCAGTAGCTGCTCAGTGTCCTCCTGTATTATAGTATAAGATCAGTAGCTGCTCAGTGTCCCCCCTGTATTATAGTATAAGATCAGTAGCTGCTCAGTGTCCCCCTGTATTATAGTATAAGATCAGTAGCTGCTCAGTGTCCTCCTGTATTATAGTATAAGATCAGTAGCTGCTCAGTGTCCCCCCCTGTATTATAGTATAAGATCAGTAGCTGCTCAGTGTCCCCCCCTGTATTATAGTATAAGATCAGTAGCTGCTCAGTGTCCCCTCCTGTATTATAGTATAAGATCAGTAGCTGCTCAGTGTCCCCCCTGTATTATAGTATAAGATCAGTAGCTGCTCAGTGTCCCTCCTGTATTATAGTATAAGATCAGTAGCTGCTCAGTGTCCCCTCCTGTATTATAGTATAAGATCAGTGGCTGCTCAGTGTCCCCCTGTATTATAGTATAAGATCAGTGGCTGCTCAGTGTCCCCCCCTGTATTATAGTATAAGATCAGTAGCTGCTCAGTGTCCCCTCCTGTATTATAGTATAAGATCAGTAGCTGCTCAGTGTCCCCTCCTGTATTATAGTATAAGATCAGTGGCTGCTCAGTGTCCCCCTGTATTATAGTATAAGATCAGTAGCTGCTCAGTGTCCCCCTGTATTATAGTATAAGATCAGTAGCTGCTCAGTGTCCTCCTGTATTATAGTATAAGATCAGTGGCTGCTCAGTGTCCTCCTGTATTATAGTATAAGATCAGTAGCTGCTCAGTGTCCCCTCCTGTATTATAGTATAAGATCAGTGGCTGCTCAGTGTCCTCCTGTATTATAGTATAAGATCAGTAGCTGCTCAGTGTCCCCTCCTGTATTATAGTATAAGATCAGTAGCTGCTCAGTGTCCCCTCCTGTATTATAGTATAAGATCAGTAGCTGCTCAGTGTCCTCCTGTATTATAGTATAAGATCAGTGGCTGCTCAGTGTCCTCCTGTATTATAGTATAAGATCAGTAGCTGCTCAGTGTCCCCTCCTGTATTATAGTATAAGATCAGTGGCTGCTCAGTGTCCCCCTGTATTATAGTATAAGATCAGTAGCTGCTCAGTGTCCCCCCCTGTATTATAGTATAAGATCAGTAGCTGCTCAGTGTCCCCTCCTGTATTATAGTATAAGATCAGTAGCTGCTCAGTGTCCTCCTGTATTATAGTATAAGATCAGTAGCTGCTCAGTGTCCCCTCCTGTATTATAGTATAAGATCAGTAGCTGCTCAGTGTCCCCTCCTGTATTATAGTATAAGATCAGTGGCTGCTCAGTGTCCCCCTGTATTATAGTATAAGATCAGTAGCTGCTCAGTGTCCCCCCCTGTATTATAGTATAAGATCAGTAGCTGCTCAGTGTCCCCTCCTGTATTATAGTATAAGATCAGTGGCTGCTCAGTGTCCTCCTGTATTATAGTATAAGATCAGTAGCTGCTCAGTGTCCTCCTGTATTATAGTATAAGATCAGTAGCTGCTCAGTGTCCCCCCCTGTATTATAGTATAAGATCAGTAGCTGCTCAGTGTCCCCTCCTGTATTATAGTATAAGATCAGTAGCTGCTCAGTGTCCTCCTGTATTATAGTATAAGATCAGTAGCTGCTCAGTGTCCCCCCCTGTATTATAGTATAAGATCAGTAGCTGCTCAGTGTCCCCCCCTGTATTATAGTATAAGATCAGTAGCTGCTCAGTTTCCTCCTGTATTATAGTATAAGATCAGTAGCTGCTCAGTGTCCCCCTGTATTATAGTATAAGATCAGTAGCTGCTCAGTGTCCCCCCCTGTATTATAGTATAAGATCAGTAGCTGCTCAGTGTCCCCTCCTGTATTATAGTATAAGATCAGTAGCTGCTCAGTGTCCCCCTGTATTATAGTATAAGATCAGTAGCTGCTCAGTGTCCTCCTGTATTATAGTATAAGATCAGTAGCTGCTCAGTGTCCTCCTGTATTATAGTATAAGATCAGTAGCTGCTCAGTGTCCTCCTGTATTATAGTATAAGATCAGTAGCTGCTCAGTGTCCCCCTGTATTATAGTATAAGATCAGTAGCTGCTCAGTGTCCTCCTGTATTATAGTATAAGATCAGTAGCTGCTCAGTGTCCTCCTGTATTATAGTATAAGATCAGTAGCTGCTCAGTGTCCTCCTGTATTATAGTATAAGATCAGTAGCTGCTCAGTGTCCCCCTCCTGTATTATAGTATAAGATCAGTAGCTGCTCAGTGTCCCCTCCTGTATTATAGTATAAGATCAGTGGCTGCTCAGTGTCCCCCCCTGTATTATAGTATAAGATCAGTGGCTGCTCAGTGTCCCCCCCTGTATTATAGTATAAGATCAGTGGCTGCTCAGTGTCCCTCTGTATTATAGTATAAGATCAGTGGCTGCTCAGTGTCCTCCTGTATTATAGTATAAGATCAGTAGCTGCTCAGTGTCCTCCTGTATTATAGTATAAGATCAGTAGCTGCTCAGTGTCCCCCCCTGTATTATAGTATAAGATCAGTAGCTGCTCAGTGTCCCCCCCTGTATTATAGTATAAGATCAGTAGCTGCTCAGTTTCCTCCTGTATTATAGTATAAGATCAGTAGCTGCTCAGTGTCCTCCTGTATTATAGTATAAGATCAGTAGCTGCTCAGTGTCTCCCTGTATTATAGTATAAGATCAGTAGCTGCTCAGTGTCCCCCCCTGTATTATAGTATAAGATCAGTAGCTGCTCAGTGTCCCCTCCTGTATTATAGTATAAGATCAGTAGCTGCTCAGTGTCCCCCCCTGTATTATAGTATAAGATCAGTAGCTGCTCAGTGTCCCCCCCTGTATTATAGTATAAGATCAGTAGCTGCTCAGTTTCCTCCTGTATTATAGTATAAGATCAGTAGCTGCTCAGTGTCCCCTCCTGTATTATAGTATAAGATCAGTAGCTGCTCAGTGTCCCCTCCTGTATTATAGTATAAGATCAGTAGCTGCTCAGTGTCCCCTTCTGTATTATAGTATAAGATCAGTAGCTGCTCAGTGTCCCCCTGTATTATAGTATAAGATCAGTAGCTGCTCAGTGTCCCCCTGTATTATAGTATAAGATCAGTAGCTGCTCAGTGTCCCCCTGTATTATAGTATAAGATCAGTAGCTGCTCAGTGTTCCCTCCTGTATTATAGTATAAGATCAGTAGCTGCTCAGTGTCCTCCTGTATTATAGTATAAGATCAGTAGCTGCTCAGTGTCCCCCTGTATTATAGTATAAGATCAGTAGCTGCTCAGTGTCCCCCCCTGTATTATAGTATAAGATCAGTAGCTGCTCAGTGTTCCCTCCTGTATTATAGTATAAGATCAGTAGCTGCTCAGTGTTCCCTCCTGTATTATAGTATAAGATCAGTAGCTGCTCAGTGTCCCCTCCTGTATTATAGTATAAGATCAGTAGCTGCTCAGTGTCCCCTCCTGTATTATAGTATAAGATCAGTAGCTGCTCAGTGTCCCCTCCTGTATTATAGTATAAGATCAGTAGCTGCTCAGTGTCCCCTCCTGTATTATAGTATAAGATCAGTAGCTGCTCAGTGTCCTCCTGTATTATAGTATAAGATCAGTGGCTGCTCAGTGTCCCCTCCTGTATTATAGTATAAGATCAGTAGCTGCTCAGTGTCCTCCTGTATTATAGTATAAGATCAGTAGCTGCTCAGTGTCCCCCCCTGTATTATAGTATAAGATCAGTAGCTGCTCAGTGTCCCCTCCTGTATTATAGTATAAGATCAGTGGCTGCTCAGTGTCCCCTCCTGTATTATAGTATAAGATCAGTAGCTGCTCAGTGTCCTCCTGTATTATAGTATAAGATCAGTAGCTGCTCAGTGTCCCCTCCTGTATTATAGTATAAGATCAGTAGCTGCTCAGTGTCCCCCTGTATTATAGTATAAGATCAGTAGCTGCTCAGTGTCCCCTCCTGTATTATAGTATAAGATCAGTAGCTGCTCAGTGTCCCCCTGTATTATAGTATAAGATCAGTAGCTGCTCAGTGTCCCCCTGTATTATAGTATAAGATCAGTAGCTGCTCAGTGTCCCCCCCTGTATTATAGTATAAGATCAGTAGCTGCTCAGTGTCCCCCTGTATTATAGTATAAGATCAGTAGCTGCTCAGTGTCCTCCTGTATTATAGTATAAGATCAGTAGCTGCTCAGTGTCCCCCTGTATTATAGTATAAGATCAGTAGCTGCTCAGTGTCCCCCCCTGTATTATAGTATAAGATCAGTAGCTGCTCAGTGTCCTCCTGTATTATAGTATAAGATCAGTAGCTGCTCAGTGTCCTCCTGTATTATAGTATAAGATCAGTAGCTGCTCAGTGTCCCCCCCTGTATTATAGTATAAGATCAGTAGCTGCTCAGTGTCCCCCCCCCTGTATTATAGTATAAGATCAGTGGCTGCTCAGTGTCCCCTCCTGTATTATAGTATAAGATCAGTAGCTGCTCAGTGTCCTCCTGTATTATAGTATAAGATCAGTGGCTGCTCAGTGTCCCCCCCTGTATTATAGTATAAGATCAGTAGCTGCTCAGTGTCCCCCCCCCCTGTATTATAGTATAAGATCAGTGGCTGCTCAGTGTCCCCTCCTGTATTATAGTATAAGATCAGTAGCTGCTCAGTGTCCCCCCCCCTGTATTATAGTATAAGATCAGTGGCTGCTCAGTGTCCCCCTGTATTATAGTATAAGATCAGTAGCTGCTCAGTGTCCTCCTGTATTATAGTATAAGATCAGTAGCTGCTCAGTGTCCCCTCCTGTATTATAGTATAAGATCAGTGGCTGCTCAGTGTCCCCCCCCTGTATTATAGTATAAGATCAGTGGCTGCTCAGTGTCCCCCTGTATTATAGTATAAGATCAGTAGCTGCTCAGTGTCCTCCCCTGTATTATAGTATAAGATCAGTAGCTGCTCAGTGTCCCCCTGTATTATAGTATAAGATCAGTGGCTGCTCAGTGTCCCCCTGTATTATAGTATAAGATCAGTGGCTGCTCAGTGTCCTCCTGTATTATAGTATAAGATCAGTAGCTGATCAGTGTCCCCTCCTGTATTATAGTATAAGATCAGTGGCTGCTCAGTGTCCTCCTGTATTATAGTATAAGATCAGTAGCTGCTCAGTGTCCCCCTGTATTATAGTATAAGATCAGTAGCTGCTCAGTGTCCCCCTGTATTATAGTATAAGATCAGTAGCTGCTCAGTGTCCCCTCCTGTATTATAGTATAAGATCAGTAGCTGCTCAGTGTCCCCCTGTATTATAGTATAAGATCAGTAGCTGCTCAGTGTCCCCCTGTATTATAGTATAAGATCAGTGGCTGCTCAGTGTCCCCCTGTATTATAGTATAAGATCAGTGGCTGCTCAGTGTCCCCCTGTATTATAGTATAAGATCAGTAGCTGCTCAGTGTCCCCCTGTATTATAGTATAAGATCAGTGGCTGCTCAGTGTCCCCCTGTATTATAGTATAAGATCAGTAGCTGCTCAGTGTCCCCCTGTATTATAGTATAAGATCAGTAGCTGCTCAGTGTCCCCCTCCTGTATTATAGTATAAGATCAGTAGCTGCTCAGTGTCCCCCTGTATTATAGTATAAGATCAGTAGCTGCTCAGTGTCCTCCTCCTGTATTATAGTATAAGATCAGTAGCTGCTCAGTGTCCTCCTGTATTATAGTATAAGATCAGTGGCTGCTCAGTGTCCCCCTGTATTATAGTATAAGATCAGTAGCTGCTCAGTGTCCCCCTGTATTATAGTATAAGATCAGTGGCTGCTCAGTGTCCTCCTGTATTATAGTATAAGATCAGTAGCTGCTCAGTGTCCTCCTGTATTATAGTATAAGATCAGTAGCTGCTCAGTGTCCTCCTGTATTATAGTATAAGATCAGTGGCTGCTCAGTGTCCTCCTGTATTATAGTATAAGATCAGTAGCTGCTCAGTGTCCTCCTGTATTATAGTATAAGATCAGTAGCTGCTCAGTGTCCTCCTGTATTATAGTATAAGATCAGTAGCTGCTCAGTGTCCTCCTGTATTATAGTATAAGATCAGTGGCTGCTCAGTGTCCTCCTGTATTATAGTATAAGATCAGTAGCTGCTCAGTGTCCTCCTGTATTATAGTATAAGATCAGTAGCTGCTCAGTGTCCTCCTCCTGTATTATAGTATAAGATCAGTAGCTGCTCAGTGTCCCCCTCCTGTATTATAGTATAAGATCAGTGGCTGCTCAGTGTCCTCCTGTATTATAGTATAAGATCAGTAGCTGCTCAGTGTCCTCCTCCTGTATTATAGTATAAGATCAGTAGCTGCTCAGTCTCCTCCTGTATTATAGTATAAGATCAGTAGCTGCTCAGTGTCCTCCTGTATTATAGTATAAGATCAGTAGCTGCTCAGTGTCCTCTCCTGTATTATAGTATAAGATCAGTAGCTGCTCAGTGTCCCCCTCCTGTATTATAGTATAAGATCAGTGGCTGCTCAGTGTCCCCTCCTGTATTATAGTATAAGATCAGTAGCTGCTCAGTGTCCTCCTGTATTATAGTATAAGATCAGTAGCTGCTCAGTGTCCTCCTGTATTATAGTATAAGATCAGTAGCTGCTCAGTGTCCCCCTGTATTATAGTATAAGATCAGTAGCTGCTCAGTGTCCCCCTCCTGTATTATAGTATAAGATCAGTAGCTGCTCAGTGTCCCCTCCTGTATTATAGTATAAGATCAGTAGCTGCTCAGTGTCCTCCTGTATTATAGTATAAGATCAGTAGCTGCTCAGTGTCCCCCTCCTGTATTATAGTATAAGATCAGTAGCTGCTCAGTGTCCCCCTGTATTATAGTATAAGATCAGTAGCTGCTCAGTGTCCCCCCCTGTATTATAGTATAAGATCAGTAGCTGCTCAGTGTCCCCCTGTATTATAGTATAAGATCAGTAGCTGCTCAGTGTCCCCCTGTATTATAGTATAAGATCAGTGGCTGCTCAGTGTCCCCCCCTGTATTATAGTATAAGATCAGTAGCTGCTCAGTGTCCTCCTGTATTATAGTATAAGATCAGTAGCTGCTCAGTGTCCCCCTCCTGTATTATAGTATAAGATCAGTAGCTGCTCAGTGTCCCCCCCTGTATTATAGTATAAGATCAGTAGCTGCTCAGTGTCCTCCTGTATTATAGTATAAGATCAGTAGCTGCTCAGTGTCCTCCTGTATTATAGTATAAGATCAGTAGCTGCTCAGTGTCCTCCTGTATTATAGTATAAGATCAGTAGCTGCTCAGTGTCCCCCTCCTGTATTATAGTATAAGATCAGTGGCTGCTCAGTGTCCCCCCTGTATTATAGTATAAGATCAGTGGCTGCTCAGTGTCCTCCTGTATTATAGTATAAGATCAGTAGCTGCTCAGTGTCCTCCTGTATTATAGTATAAGATCAGTAGCTGCTCAGTGTCCCCCTGTATTATAGTATAAGATCAGTAGCTGCTCAGTGTCCCCTCCTGTATTATAGTATAAGATCAGTAGCTGCTCAGTGTCCCCCTGTATTATAGTATAAGATCAGTAGCTGCTCAGTGTCCCCCTGTATTATAGTATAAGATCAGTAGCTGCTCAGTGTCCTCCTGTATTATAGTATAAGATCAGTAGCTGCTCAGTGTCCTCCTGTATTATAGTATAAGATCAGTAGCTGCTCAGTGTCCTCCTGTATTATAGTATAAGATCAGTAGCTGCTCAGTGTCCCCTCCTGTATTATAGTATAAGATCAGTAGCTGCTCAGTGTCCCCTCCTGTATTATAGTATAAGATCAGTGGCTGCTCAGTGTCCTCCTGTATTATAGTATAAGATCAGTAGCTGCTCAGTGTCCTCCTGTATTATAGTATAAGATCAGTAGCTGCTCAGTGTCCCCTCCTGTATTATAGTATAAGATCAGTAGCTGCTCAGTGTCCTCCCCTGTATTATAGTATAAGATCAGTAGCTGCTCAGTGTCCCCCCCTGTATTATAGTATAAGATCAGTAGCTGCTCAGTGTCCTCCTGTATTATAGTATAAGATCAGTAGCTGCTCAGTGTCCCCCCCTGTATTATAGTATAAGATCAGTAGCTGCTCAGTGTCCCCTCCTGTATTATAGTATAAGATCAGTAGCTGCTCAGTGTCCCCCTGTATTATAGTATAAGATCAGTAGCTGCTCAGTGTCCCCTCCTGTATTATAGTATAAGATCAGTGGCTGCTCAGTGTCCTCCTGTATTATAGTATAAGATCAGTAGCTGCTCAGTGTCCTCCTGTATTATAGTATAAGATCAGTGGCTGCTCAGTGTCCCCCTGTATTATAGTATAAGATCAGTGGCTGCTCAGTGTCCTCCTGTATTATAGTATAAGATCAGTGGCTGCTCAGTGTCCTCCTGTATTATAGTATAAGATCAGTAGCTGCTCAGTGTCCTCCTGTATTATAGTATAAGATCAGTAGCTGCTCAGTGTCCTCCTCCTGTATTATAGTATAAGATCAGTAGCTGCTCAGTGTCC
This sequence comes from Rhinoderma darwinii, assembly GCF_050947455.1. NCBI lineage: Eukaryota > Metazoa > Chordata > Amphibia > Anura > Rhinodermatidae > Rhinoderma > Rhinoderma darwinii. The sequence continues at coordinate 481,871 of NW_027461990.1, forward strand.
TCCTGTATTATAGTATAAGATCAGTAGCTGCTCAGTGTCCCCCTGTATTATAGTATAAGATCAGTGGCTGCTCAGTGTCCCCCTGTATTATAGTATAAGATCAGTAGCTGCTCAGTGTCCCCCTGTATTATAGTATAAGATCAGTAGCTGCTCAGTGTCCCCCCCTGTATTATAGTATAAGATCAGTAGCTGCTCAGTGTCCCCCTGTATTATAGTATAAGATCAGTAGCTGCTCAGTGTCCCCCTCCTGTATTATAGTATAAGATCAGTAGCTGCTCAGTGTCCCCTCCTGTATTATAGTATAAGATCAGTAGCTGCTCAGTGTCCCCCTGTATTATAGTATAAGATCAGTAGCTGCTCAGTGTCCTCCTGTATTATAGTATAAGATCAGTAGCTGCTCAGTGTCCCCCCCTGTATTATAGTATAAGATCAGTAGCTGCTCAGTGTCCCCTCCTGTATTATAGTATAAGATCAGTAGCTGCTCAGTGTCCCCCTCCTGTATTATAGTATAAGATCAGTAGCTGCTCAGTGTCCCCCCCTGTATTATAGTATAAGATCAGTAGCTGCTCAGTGTCCCCCTCCTGTATTATAGTATAAGATCAGTAGCTGCTCAGTCTCCTCCTGTATTATAGTATAAGATCAGTAGCTGCTCAGTCTCCTCCTGTATTATAGTATAAGATCAGTAGCTGCTCAGTGTCCCCTCCTGTATTATAGTATAAGATCAGTGGCTGCTCAGTGTCCTCCTGTATTATAGTATAAGATCAGTGGCTGCTCAGTGTCCTCCTGTATTATAGTATAAGATCAGTAGCTGCTCAGTGTCCTCCCCTGTATTATAGTATAAGATCAGTAGCTGCTCAGTGTCCCCTCCTGTATTATAGTATAAGATCAGTAGCTGCTCAGTGTCCCCCTGTATTATAGTATAAGATCAGTAGCTGCTCAGTGTCCCCCTGTATTATAGTATAAGATCAGTAGCTGCTCAGTGTCCTCCTGTATTATAGTATAAGATCAGTAGCTGCTCAGTGTCCCCCCCTGTATTATAGTATAAGATCAGTAGCTGCTCAGTGTCCCCTCCTGTATTATAGTATAAGATCAGTAGCTGCTCAGTGTCCCCCTGTATTATAGTATAAGATCAGTAGCTGCTCAGTGTCCCCTCCTGTATTATAGTATAAGATCAGTGGCTGCTCAGTGTCCTCCTGTATTATAGTATAAGATCAGTAGCTGCTCAGTGTCCCCTCCTGTATTATAGTATAAGATCAGTGGCTGCTCAGTGTCCCCCTGTATTATAGTATAAGATCAGTAGCTGCTCAGTGTCCCCTCCTGTATTATAGTATAAGATCAGTGGTTGCTCAGTGTCCCCCTGTATTATAGTATAAGATCAGTAGCTGCTCAGTGTCCCCTCCTGTATTATAGTATAAGATCAGTAGCTGCTCAGTGTCCCCTCCTGTATTATAGTATAAGATCAGTAGCTGCTCAGTGTCCCCCCCTGTATTATAGTATAAGATCAGTGGCTGCTCAGTGTCCCCCCCTGTATTATAGTATAAGATCAGTAGCTGCTCAGTGTTCCCTCCTGTATTATAGTATAAGATCAGTAGCTGCTCAGTGTCCCCCTCCTGTATTATAGTATAAGATCAGTAGCTGCTCAGTGTCCTCCTGTATTATAGTATAAGATCAGTGGCTGCTCAGTGTCCCCTCCTGTATTATAGTATAAGATCAGTAGCTGCTCAGTGTCCTCCTGTATTATAGTATAAGATCAGTAGCTGCTCAGTGTCCCCCCCTGTATTATAGTATAAGATCAGTAGCTGCTCAGTGTCCCCCTGTATTATAGTATAAGATCAGTGGCTGCTCAGTGTCCCCTCCTGTATTATAGTATAAGATCAGTAGCTGCTCAGTGTCCCCCTGTATTATAGTATAAGATCAGTAGCTGCTCAGTGTCCCCTCCTGTATTATAGTATAAGATCAGTAGCTGCTCAGTGTCCCCCTGTATTATAGTATAAGATCAGTAGCTGCTCAGTGTCCCCCTGTATTATAGTATAAGATCAGTAGCTGCTCAGTGTCCTCCTGTATTATAGTATAAGATCAGTAGCTGCTCAGTGTCCCCCTGTATTATAGTATAAGATCAGTAGCTGCTCAGTGTCCTCCTGTATTATAGTATAAGATCAGTAGCTGCTCAGTGTCCCCCCCTGTATTATAGTATAAGATCAGTAGCTGCTCAGTGTCCCCCCCCCTGTATTATAGTATAAGATCAGTGGCTGCTCAGTGTCCCCTCCTGTATTATAGTATAAGATCAGTAGCTGCTCAGTGTCCTCCTGTATTATAGTATAAGATCAGTGGCTGCTCAGTGTCCCCCCCTGTATTATAGTATAAGATCAGTAGCTGCTCAGTGTCCCCCCCCTGTATTATAGTATAAGATCAGTGGCTGCTCAGTGTCCCCTCCTGTATTATAGTATAAGATCAGTAGCTGCTCAGTGTCCCCCCCCCTGTATTATAGTATAAGATCAGTGGCTGCTCAGTGTCCCCCTGTATTATAGTATAAGATCAGTAGCTGCTCAGTGTCCTCCTGTATTATAGTATAAGATCAGTAGCTGCTCAGTGTCCCCCTGTATTATAGTATAAGATCAGTAGCTGCTCAGTGTCCCCCTCCTGTATTATAGTATAAGATCAGTAGCTGCTCAGTGTCCCCCTGTATTATAGTATAAGATCAGTAGCTGCTCAGTGTCCCCCCCTGTATTATAGTATAAGATCAGTAGCTGCTCAGTGTCCCCCTGTATTATAGTATAAGATCAGTAGCTGCTCAGTGTCCCCTCCTGTATTATAGTATAAGATCAGTAGCTGCTCAGTGTCCCCCCCTGTATTATAGTATAAGATCAGTAGCTGCTCAGTGTCCCCCTGTATTATAGTATAAGATCAGTAGCTGCTCAGTGTCCCCCTGTATTATAGTATAAGATCAGTAGCTGCTCAGTGTCCCCCTGTATTATAGTATAAGATCAGTAGCTGCTCAGTGTCCCCTCCTGTATTATAGTATAAGATCAGTAGCTGCTCAGTGTCCCCCTCCTGTATTATAGTATAAGATCAGTGGCTGCTCAGTGTCCCCCCTGTATTATAGTATAAGATCAGTGGCTGCTCAGTGTCCTCCTGTATTATAGTATAAGATCAGTAGCTGCTCAGTGTCCCCCCCTGTATTATAGTATAAGATCAGTAGCTGCTCAGTGTCCCCCTCCTGTATTATAGTATAAGATCAGTGGCTGCTCAGTGTCCCCTCCTGTATTATAGTATAAGATCAGTAGCTGCTCAGTGTCCCCCTCCTGTATTATAGTATAAGATCAGTGGCTGCTCAGTGTCCCCCTGTATTATAGTATAAGATCAGTAGCTGCTCAGTGTCCCCTCCTGTATTATAGTATAAGATCAGTAGCTGCTCAGTGTCCTCCTGTATTATAGTATAAGATCAGTAGCTGCTCAGTGTCCCCCCCTGTATTATAGTATAAGATCAGTAGCTGCTCAGTGTCCCCCCTCCTGTATTATAGTATAAGATCAGTAGCTGCTCAGTGTCCTCCTGTATTATAGTATAAGATCAGTGGCTGCTCAGTGTCCCCCCTGTATTATAGTATAAGATCAGTAGCTGCTCAGTGTCCTCCTGTATTATAGTATAAGATCAGTAGCTGCTCAGTGTCCTCCTGTATTATAGTATAAGATCAGTAGCTGCTCAGTGTCCTCCTGTATTATAGTATAAGATCAGTAGCTGCTCAGTGTCCTCCTGTATTATAGTATAAGATCAGTAGCTGCTCAGTGTCCCCTCCTGTATTATAGTATAAGATCAGTGGCTGCTCAGTGTCCTCCTGTATTATAGTATAAGATCAGTAGCTGCTCAGTGTCCCCCTCCTGTATTATAGTATAAGATCAGTAGCTGCTCAGTGTCCCCCTCCTGTATTATAGTATAAGATCAGTAGCTGCTCAGTGTCCCCCTGTATTATAGTATAAGATCAGTAGCTGCTCAGTGTCCTCCTGTATTATAGTATAAGATCAGTAGCTGCTCAGTGTCCCCCTGTATTATAGTATAAGATCAGTGGCTGCTCAGTGTCCTCCTGTATTATAGTATAAGATCAGTAGCTGCTCAGTGTCCCCCTCCTGTATTATAGTATAAGATCAGTAGCTGCTCAGTGTCCCCCTCCTGTATTATAGTATAAGATCAGTAGCTGCTCAGTGTCCCCCTGTATTATAGTATAAGATCAGTAGCTGCTCAGTGTCCTCCTGTATTATAGTATAAGATCAGTAGCTGCTCAGTGTCCCCTCCTGTATTATAGTATAAGATCAGTAGCTGCTCAGTGTCCCCCTCCTGTATTATAGTATAAGATCAGTGGCTGCTCAGTGTCCCCCCTGTATTATAGTATAAGATCAGTGGCTGCTCAGTGTCCTCCTGTATTATAGTATAAGATCAGTAGCTGCTCAGTGTCCCCCTGTATTATAGTATAAGATCAGTAGCTGCTCAGTGTCCCCTCCTGTATTATAGTATAAGATCAGTAGCTGCTCAGTGTCCCCCCCTGTATTATAGTATAAGATCAGTAGCTGCTCAGTGTCCCCTCCTGTATTATAGTATAAGATCAGTAGCTGCTCAGTGTCCCCCTCCTGTATTATAGTATAAGATCAGTGGCTGCTCAGTGTCCCCCCTGTATTATAGTATAAGATCAGTGGCTGCTCAGTGTCCTCCTGTATTATAGTATAAGATCAGTAGCTGCTCAGTGTCCCCCTGTATTATAGTATAAGATCAGTAGCTGCTCAGTGTCCCCCTGTATTATAGTATAAGATCAGTAGCTGCTCAGTGTCCCCTCCTGTATTATAGTATAAGATCAGTAGCTGCTCAGTGTCCCCCCCTGTATTATAGTATAAGATCAGTAGCTGCTCAGTGTCCCCCTGTATTATAGTATAAGATCAGTAGCTGCTCAGTGTCCCCCTGTATTATAGTATAAGATCAGTAGCTGCTCAGTGTCCCCTCCTGTATTATAGTATAAGATCAGTAGCTGCTCAGTGTCCCCTCCTGTATTATAGTATAAGATCAGTAGCTGCTCAGTGTCCCCCTGTATTATAGTATAAGATCAGTAGCTGCTCAGTGTCCTCCTGTATTATAGTATAAGATCAGTAGCTGCTCAGTGTCCCCCTGTATTATAGTATAAGATCAGTGGCTGCTCAGTGTCCCCCTCCTGTATTATAGTATAAGATCAGTAGCTGCTCAGTGTCCCCCTGTATTATAGTATAAGATCAGTAGCTGCTCAGTTTCCTCCTGTATTATAGTATAAGATCAGTAGCTGCTCAGTGTCCCCCTGTATTATAGTATAAGATCAGTAGCTGCTCAGTGTCCTCCTGTATTATAGTATAAGATCAGTAGCTGCTCAGTGTCCCCCTGTATTATAGTATAAGATCAGTGGCTGCTCAGTGTCCCCCTGTATTATAGTATAAGATCAGTGGCTGCTCAGTGTCCCCCTCCTGTATTATAGTATAAGATCAGTAGCTGCTCAGTGTCCTCCTGTATTATAGTATAAGATCAGTAGCTGCTCAGTGTCCCCCTGTATTATAGTATAAGATCAGTAGCTGCTCAGTGTCCCCCTCCTGTATTATAGTATAAGATCAGTGGCTGCTCAGTGTCCCCCTCCTGTATTATAGTATAAGATCAGTGGCTGCTCAGTGTCCCCCTGTATTATAGTATAAGATCAGTGGCTGCTCAGTGTCCCCCTCCTGTATTATAGTATAAGATCAGTAGCTGCTCAGTGTCCCCCTCCTGTATTATAGTATAAGATCAGTAGCTGCTCAGTGTCCCCCTGTATTATAGTATAAGATCAGTAGCTGCTCAGTGTCCTCCTGTATTATAGTATAAGATCAGTAGCTGCTCAGTGTCCCCCTGTATTATAGTATAAGATCAGTAGCTGCTCAGTGTCCCCCTGTATTATAGTATAAGATCAGTAGCTGCTCAGTGTCCCCCTGTATTATAGTATAAGATCAGTAGCTGCTCAGTGTCCCCTGTATTATAGTATAAGATCAGTAGCTGCTCAGTGCCCTCCTGTATTATAGTATAAGATCAGTAGCTGCTCAGTGTCCCCCTGTATTATAGTATAAGATCAGTAGCTGCTCAGTGTCCCCCCCTGTATTATAGTATAAGATCAGTAGCTGCTCAGTGTCCTCCTGTATTATAGTATAAGATCAGTGGCTGCTCAGTGTCCCCCCCTGTATTATAGTATAAGATCAGTAGCTGCTCAGTGTCCCCCCCTGTATTATAGTATAAGATCAGTAGCTGCTCAGTGTCCCCCTGTATTATAGTATAAGATCAGTAGATGCTCAGTGTCCCCCTGTATTATAGTATAAGATCAGTGGCTGCTCAGTGTCCCCCTGTATTATAGTATAAGATCAGTGGCTGCTCAGTGCCCCCCTGTATTATAGTATAAGATCAGTAGCTGCTCAGTGTCCTCCTGTATTATAGTATAAGATCAGTAGCTGCTCAGTGTCCCCCCCTGTATTATAGTATAAGATCAGTAGCTGCTCAGTGTCCCCTCCTGTATTATAGTATAAGATCAGTAGCTGCTCAGTGTCCCCCTCCTGTATTATAGTATAAGATCAGTAGCTGCTCAGTGTCCCCCTGTATTATAGTATAAGATCAGTAGATGCTCAGTGTCCCCCTGTATTATAGTATAAGATCAGTAGCTGCTCAGTGTCCTCCTGTATTATAGTATAAGATCAGTGGCTGCTCAGTGCCCCCCTGTATTATAGTATAAGATCAGTAGCTGCTCAGTGTCCCCCTGTATTATAGTATAAGATCAGTAGCTGCTCAGTGTCCTCCCCTGTATTATAGTATAAGATCAGTAGCTGCTCAGTGTCCCCCCCTGTATTATAGTATAAGATCAGTAGCTGCTCAGTGTCCTCCCCTGTATTATAGTATAAGATCAGTAGCTGCTCAGTGTCCCCCCCTGTATTATAGTATAAGATCAGTGGCTGCTCAGTGTCCCCCTGTATTATAGTATAAGATCAGTAGCTGCTCAGTGTCCCCCCCTGTATTATAGTATAAGATCAGTAGCTGCTCAGTGTCCTCCCCTGTATTATAGTATAAGATCAGTAGCTGCTCAGTGTCCCCTCCTGTATTATAGTATAAGATCAGTGGCTGCTCAGTGTCCCCCTGTATTATAGTATAAGATCAGTAGCTGCTCAGTGTCCCCCCCTGTATTATAGTATAAGATCAGTAGCTGCTCAGTGTCCTCCCCTGTATTATAGTATAAGATCAGTAGCTGCTCAGTGTCCCCTCCTGTATTATAGTATAAGATCAGTAGCTGCTCAGTGTCCCCCTGTATTATAATATAAGATCAGTGGCTGCTCAGTGTCCTCCTGTATTATAGTATAAGATCAGTGGCTGCTCAGTGTCCCCCCCTGTATTATAGTATAAGATCAGTAGCTGCTCAGTGCCCCCTCCTGTATTATAGTATAAGATCAGTAGCTGCTCAGTGTCCTCCTGTATTATAGTATAAGATCAGTAGCTGCTCAGTGTCCTCCTGTATTATAGTATAAGATCAGTGGCTGCTCAGTGTCCTCCTGTATTATAGTATAAGATCAGTAGCTGCTCAGTGTCCTCCTCCTGTATTATAGTATAAGATCAGTAGCTGCTCAGTGTCCTCCTGTATTATAGTATAAGATCAGTAGCTGCTCAGTGTCCCCCCCTGTATTATAGTATAAGATCAGTAGCTGCTCAGTGTCCCCCTGTATTATAGTATAAGATCAGTAGCTGCTCAGTGTCCCCCTGTATTATAGTATAAGATCAGTAGCTGCTCAGTGTCCCCCCCCCCTGTATTATAGTATAAGATCAGTAGCTGCTCAGTGTCCTCCTGTATTATAGTATAAGATCAGTGGCTGCTCAGTGTCCCCCTGTATTATAGTATAAGATCAGTAGCTGCTCAGTGTCCTCCTCCTGTATTATAGTATAAGATCAGTAGCTGCTCAGTGTCCTCCTGTATTATAGTATAAGATCAGTAGCTGCTCAGTGTCCCCCCCTGTATTATAGTATAAGATCAGTAGCTGCTCAGTGTCCCCCTCCTGTATTATAGTATAAGATCAGTGGCTGCTCAGTGTCCCCCTGTATTATAGTATAAGATCAGTAGCTGCTCAGTGTCCTCCTGTATTATAGTATAAGATCAGTAGCTGCTCAGTGTCCTCCTGTATTATAGTATAAGATCAGTGGCTGCTCAGTGTCCCCTCCTGTATTATAGTATAAGATCAGTAGCTGCTCAGTGTCCCCCCCTGTATTATAGTATAAGATCAGTAGCTGCTCAGTGTCCCCCTCCTGTATTATAGTATAAGATCAGTAGCTGCTCAGTGTCCCCCTCCTGTATTATAGTATAAGATCAGTAGCTGCTCAGTGTCCCCCCCCTGTATTATAGTATAAGATCAGTAGCTGCTCAGTGTCCTCCTGTATTATAGTATAAGATCAGTAGCTGCTCAGTGTCCCCCTGTATTATAGTATAAGATCAGTAGCTGCTCAGTGTCCTCCCCCTGTATTATAGTATAAGATCAGTAGCTGCTCAGTGTCCTCCTGTATTATAGTATAAGATCAGTAGCTGCTCAGTGTCCTCCTGTATTATAGTATAAGATCAGTAGCTGCTCAGTGTCCTCCTGTATTATAGTATAAGATCAGTAGCTGCTCAGTGTCCCCCTGTATTATAGTATAAGATCAGTAGCTGCTCAGTGTCCTCTCCTGTATTATAGTATAAGATCAGTAGCTGCTCAGTGTCCCCTCCTGTATTATAGTATAAGATCAGTAGCTGCTCAGTGTCCCCTCCTGTATTATAGTATAAGATCAGTGGCTGCTCAGTGTCCTCCTGTATTATAGTATAAGATCAGTAGCTGCTCAGTGTCCTCCTGTATTATAGTATAAGATCAGTAGCTGCTCAGTGTCCCCTCCTGTATTATAGTATAAGATCAGTAGCTGCTCAGTGTCCTCCTGTATTATAGTATAAGATCAGTAGCTGCTCAGTGTCCCCCTGTATTATAGTATAAGATCAGTGGCTGCTCAGTGTCCCCTCCTGTATTATAGTATAAGATCAGTAGCTGCTCAGTGTCCCCCTGTATTATAGTATAAGATCAGTAGCTGCTCAGTGTCCCCCTGTATTATAGTATAAGATCAGTAGCTGCTCAGTGTCCTCCTGTATTATAGTATAAGATCAGTAGCTGCTCAGTGTCCCCTCCTGTATTATAGTATAAGATCAGTGGCTGCTCAGTGTCCCCTCCTGTATTATAGTATAAGATCAGTAGCTGCTCAGTGTCCCCCCCTGTATTATAGTATAAGATCAGTAGCTGCTCAGTGTCCCCCCCTGTATTATAGTATAAGATCAGTAGCTGCTCAGTGTCCTCCTGTATTATAGTATAAGATCAGTGGCTGCTCAGTGTCCCCCCCTGTATTATAGTATAAGATCAGTAGCTGCTCAGTGTCCTCCTGTATTATAGTATAAGATCAGTAGCTGCTCAGTGTCCCCTGTATTATAGTATAAGATCAGTAGCTGCTCAGTGTCCCCCCTGTATTATAGTATAAGATCAGTAGCTGCTCAGTGTCCTCCTCCTGTATTATAGTATAAGATCAGTAGCTGCTCAGTGTCCCCCCTGTATTATAGTATAAGATCAGTAGCTGCTCAGTGTCCTCCTCCTGTATTATAGTATAAGATCAGTGGCTGCTCAGTGTCCCCCTGTATTATAGTATAAGATCAGTAGCTGCTCAGTGTCCCCCTGTATTATAGTATAAGATCAGTAGCTGCTCAGTGTCCCCCTGTATTATAGTATAAGATCAGTAGCTGCTCAGTGTCCTCCTGTATTATAGTATAAGATCAGTAGCTGCTCAGTGTCCCCCCCTGTATTATAGTATAAGATCAGTAGCTGCTCAGTGTCCCCCTCCTGTATTATAGTATAAGATCAGTGGCTGCTCAGTGTCCCCCTGTATTATAGTATAAGATCAGTAGCTGCTCAGTGTCCTCCTGTATTATAGTATAAGATCAGTAGCTGCTCAGTGTCCTCCTGTATTATAGTATAAGATCAGTGGCTGCTCAGTGTCCCCTCCTGTATTATAGTATAAGATCAGTAGCTGCTCAGTGTCCCCCCCTGTATTATAGTATAAGATCAGTAGCTGCTCAGTGTCCCCCTCCTGTATTATAGTATAAGATCAGTAGCTGCTCAGTGTCCCCCTCCTGTATTATAGTATAAGATCAGTAGCTGCTCAGTGTCCCCCCCCTGTATTATAGTATAAGATCAGTAGCTGCTCAGTGTCCTCCTGTATTATAGTATAAGATCAGTAGCTGCTCAGTGTCCCCCCCTGTATTATAGTATAAGATCAGTGGCTGCTCAGTGTCCTCCTGTATTATAGTATAAGATCAGTAGCTGCTCAGTGTCCTCCTGTATTATAGTATAAGATCAGTAGCTGCTCAGTGTCCTCCTGTATTATAGTATAAGATCAGTAGCTGCTCAGTGTCCTCTCCTGTATTATAGTATAAGATCAGTAGCTGCTCAGTGTCCCCTCCTGTATTATAGTATAAGATCAGTAGCTGCTCAGTGTCCCCTCCTGTATTATAGTATAAGATCAGTGGCTGCTCAGTGTCCCCCCCTGTATTATAGTATAAGATCAGTAGCTGCTCAGTGTCCTCCTGTATTATAGTATAAGATCAGTAGCTGCTCAGTGTCCTCCTGTATTATAGTATAAGATCAGTAGCTGCTCAGTGTCCCCCTGTATTATAGTATAAGATCAGTAGCTGCTCAGTGTCCCCCTCCTGTATTATAGTATAAGATCAGTAGCTGCTCAGTGTCCTCCTGTATTATAGTATAAGATCAGTGGCTGCTCAGTGTCCCCCCCTGTATTATAGTATAAGATCAGTAGCTGCTCAGTGTCCTCCTGTATTATAGTATAAGATCAGTAGCTGCTCAGTGTCCCCCTGTATTATAGTATAAGATCAGTAGCTGCTCAGTGTCCCCCCTGTATTATAGTATAAGATCAGTGGCTGCTCAGTGTCCCCCTCCTGTATTATAGTATAAGATCAGTAGCTGCTCAGTGTCCTCCTGTATTATAGTATAAGATCAGTAGCTGCTCAGTGTCCCCCCCTGTATTATAGTATAAGATCAGTAGCTGCTCAGTGTCCCCCCCTGTATTATAGTATAAGATCAGTAGCTGCTCAGTGTCCTCCTGTATTATAGTATAAGATCAGTAGCTGCTCAGTGTCCCCCCCTGTATTATAGTATAAGATCAGTAGCTGCTCAGTGTCCCCCTGTATTATAGTATAAGATCAGTAGCTGCTCAGTGTCCTCCTGTATTATAGTATAAGATCAGTAGCTGCTCAGTGTCCCCCTGTATTATAGTATAAGATCAGTAGCTGCTCAGTGTCCCCCTCCTGTATTATAGTATAAGATCAGTAGCTGCTCAGTGTCCCCCTGTATTATAGTATAAGATCAGTAGCTGCTCAGTGTCCCCCTGTATTATAGTATAAGATCAGTGGCTGCTCAGTCTCCTCCTGTATTATAGTATAAGATCAGTGGCTGCTCAGTGTCCCCCTCCTGTATTATAGTATAAGATCAGTGGCTGCTCAGTGTCCCCCTCCTGTATTATAGTATAAGATCAGTAGCTGCTCAGTGTCCCCCTGTATTATAGTATAAGATCAGTAGCTGCTCAGTGTCCCCCTGTATTATAGTATAAGATCAGTAGCTGCTCAGTGTCCCCTCCTGTATTATAGTATAAGATCAGTGGCTGCTCAGTGTCCCCCTGTATTATAGTATAAGATCAGTAGCTGCTCAGTGTCCTCCTGTATTATAGTATAAGATCAGTAGCTGCTCAGTGTCCTCCTGTATTATAGTATAAGATCAGTAGCTGCTCAGTGTCCCCCTGTATTATAGTATAAGATCAGTAGCTGCTCAGTGTCCCCCTGTATTATAGTATAAGATCAGTAGCTGCTCAGTGTCCTCCTGTATTATAGTATAAGATCAGTAGCTGCTCAGTGTCCTCCTGTATTATAGTATAAGATCAGTAGCTGCTCAGTGTCCCCCTGTATTATAGTATAAGATCAGTGGCTGCTCAGTGTCCCCCTGTATTATAGTATAAGATCAGTGGCTGCTCAGTGTCCCCCCCTGTATTATAGTATAAGATCAGTGGCTGCTCAGTCTCCTCCTGTATTATAGTATAAGATCAGTGGCTGCTCAGTGTCCCCCTGTATTATAGTATAAGATCAGTAGCTGCTCAGTGTCCCCTCCTGTATTATAGTATAAGATCAGTAGCTGCTCAGTGTCCCCCTGTATTATAGTATAAGATCAGTAGCTGCTCAGTGTCCTCCTGTATTATAGTATAAGATCAGTAGCTGCTCAGTGTCCCCCCCCTGTATTATAGTATAAGATCAGTAGCTGCTCAGTGTCCCCTCCTGTATTATAGTATAAGATCAGTAGCTGCTCAGTGTCCCCTCCTGTATTATAGTATAAGATCAGTAGCTGCTCAGTGTCCTCCTGTATTATAGTATAAGATCAGTGGCTGCTCAGTGTCCTCCTGTATTATAGTATAAGATCAGTAGCTGCTCAGTGTCCCCCTCCTGTATTATAATATAAGATCAGTGGCTGCTCAGTGTCCTCCTGTATTATAGTATAAGATCAGTAGCTGCTCAGTGTCCCCTCCTGTATTATAGTATAAGATCAGTGGCTGCTCAGTGTCTCCTCCTGTATTATAGTATAAGATCAGTAGCTGCTCAGTGTCCCCCTGTATTATAGTATAAGATCAGTGGCTGCTCAGTGTCCCCCTGTATTATAGTATAAGATCAGTAGCTGCTCAGTGTCCCCCTGTATTATAGTATAAGATCAGTAGCTGCTCAGTGTCCCCCTGTATTATAGTATAAGATCAGTAGCTGCTCAGTGTCCTCCTGTATTATAGTATAAGATCAGTAGCTGCTCAGTGTCCCCTCCTGTATTATAGTATAAGATCAGTGGCTGCTCAGTGTCCCCTCCTGTATTATAGTATAAGATCAGTAGCTGCTCAGTGTCCCCTCCTGTATTATAGTATAAGATCAGTAGCTGCTCAGTGTCCTCCTGTATTATAGTATAAGATCAGTAGCTGCTCAGTGTCCTCCTGTATTATAGTATAAGATCAGTAGCTGCTCAGTGTCCCCCTGTATTATAGTATAAGATCAGTAGCTGCTCAGTGTCCCCTCCTGTATTATAGTATAAGATCAGTTGCTGCTCAGTGTCCTCCTGTATTATAGTATAAGATCAGTGGCTGCTCAGTGTCCCCCCCTGTATTATAGTATAAGATCAGTGGCTGCTCAGTGTCCCCCCCTGTATTATAGTATAAGATCAGTAGCTGCTCAGTGTCCCCCTGTATTATAGTATAAGATCAGTGGCTGCTCAGTGTCCCTCTGTATTATAGTATAAGATCAGTGGCTGCTCAGTGTCCCTCTGTATTATAGTATAAGATCAGTAGCTGCTCAGTGTCCCCTCCTGTATTATAGTATAAGATCAGTTGCTGCTCAGTGTCCTCCTGTATTATAGTATAAGATCAGTGGCTGCTCAGTGTCCCCCCCTGTATTATAGTATAAGATCAGTGGCTGCTCAGTGTCCCCCCCTGTATTATAGTATAAGATCAGTAGCTGCTCAGTGTCCCCCTGTATTATAGTATAAGATCAGTGGCTGCTCAGTGTCCCTCTGTATTATAGTATAAGATCAGTAGCTGCTCAGTGTCCTCCTGTATTATAGTATAAGATCAGTAGCTGCTCAGTGTCCCCCTGTATTATAGTATAAGATCAGTGGCTGCTCAGTGTCCTCCTGTATTATAGTATAAGATCAGTAGCTGCTCAGTGTCCCCCTGTAATTATAGTATAAGATCAGTAGCTGCTCAGTGTCCCCCTGTATTATAGTATAAGATCAGTAGCTGCTCAGTGTCCCCCTGTATTATAGTATAAGATCAGTAGCTGCTCAGTGTCCCCCTCCTGTATTATAGTATAAGATCAGTGGCTGCTCAGTGTCCTCCTGTATTATAGTATAAGATCAGTGGCTGCTCAGTGTCCCCCTGTATTATAGTATAAGATCAGTAGCTGCTCAGTGTCCCCCTCCTGTATTATAGTATAAGATCAGTAGCTGCTCAGTGTCCTCCTGTATTATAG